>NC_090776.1:16057349-16312349 GCF_040054535.1 Antennarius striatus
TAATAATAATAATAATAATAATAATAATAATAATAATAATAATAATAATAATAATTTTTCATTAGTACAGTGCACATAATATTCAATAGCCCAGTGGCACATACTTCCAATATACAAGTGTGCAGTACAGTATACATATTTTAGTGAATTCTCCCATTGCAGCAAACATTTTTGTGTGTATTTACCTTGGGCGATGGATGCTGCTGCTCAGACCCACTGGACCATGGGTCTGTCTCTGTCTCCTCAGGTTCTGGTTCTGAGCTGTGAGGCTGTTTGGACCTGTACAAGTGTGAAAAGAGGTTCCTGTAAGACCAAAGGTCTTATGATAGAAAATAGATAGGATGGGGAATACAGAATCAGATCAGTGTTAAAGAGTTAAAGACCATTTGAGTTAAGTGTCTCCCAATGCTCAAGCACGTTAAGGCCAAGATCATAATTGTTTGGTTGACTCTCAAATGCTTGTTTCTCCTCTTTTCTTTTTCTTTTTTTTAAAATCTGTGTGAATCTGCAGTAGATCATGTCAGCATCCTTTCTTTATTTAGCGGCCAAGCAAGAAGTTATATACCTTGATAAAGAAGATATATCCTATTGGATTTGACAGATTTCAGGATAATTACATCATGAAAATCTTCTATCCAGTGCAAATGATAAATTATTATCTCCAGACTTAAAAAGTTATCATTTATTTTTATCCATATCTTCTTTCATGCTTCATTCTTATGTACAACATAACATTTATTTAAAATTTGATTTATTTCACATGATTGTCTTCTTGCATTGAAGGTGATTTTTATTTTGGTTTATTTTTTAATATTTGGACAAGTATCAGTATTTCATGATGTAGACAATTTAAATGTCAGAGGTTACATGTATAGATTTAGCATAAGACAGTTCCCTCTGTGATATCAATCAGATAGGAGGCACATTTGTGACAATGTCCACAGTGTTTGACTCACACACTCACCGTTTGACACTAACTCACAAAAAGACCACTTTTCCTGGGGACACTTTTGTGGCTGCAATGCTAATGTGGGCATCTGACACTGTCTGGTCTGGTGCGACGTTTACTACAACCAATTGCTCACAGGAACAATGTTGGGACATAGACATGGCAGACCTTTGTCAAGTGCTCCTGTCACAAAGCAGCCATTGTGGAGCTGAGTAAGGATCAGAATGGTAATGTGGGCTCTGGCTCCTGTTGACCAACAGGATTTGTTGCAGCTGCAGGACACAACACCGACCCACCGCCTGCTGGGTTTGTGCATCACTTTAATGCTCGACATGTGTACGGATGTACATCAGGATGCATTTGACTGTGTGAAAATGTGTTTGCACATTAACTCATTAACAACCATTAAACATGGACTGATGCAAGAAAGACAGGCGGTGCATGAATGACAAAAGACAACATTATATTTCAGAAAAAAAACCCACTGTAGTTTATTATGATTGCCAGAAATTGAACAATCTTACATTGTCTCAGTAACAATCCGTTGTAATGTGCAACATTTCAGTGTTTCAAGTGAAATCACTTCGTCATATCAGAACTCTTCTCTGGAGGTTTTTGGGCACATAACGGAATCACATTCTACAACTAAACGCCTATGTTTGGAGTTGTTTTTGCAGATGGTTGCCATTACTTCTGAGATAAAAAAATATAGGAATATTTAAACTGCATTGAAGCTGACAATAGATGAGCAAACATTGACAAATTGTATATTTCCCCCCATGAGAATTTTAATCATTTAATTTTCAGAAACTAAAAAGACGACAAAATTGTGTTAAATTCTCAGGACACGTGGGGGTGAGTCAGGGTGCATTACAGGGATGCAGGATATTTTACGGTCCAAGATGGGTCTCATTTTATGAGACAAAAGTGGGCCCATTTCCATCACACGTGGGCCTCTATCTGCGTATAATGTAAAAAGAATAAGGTTGTGTTAGACTAAATTTAAGTAGAATTCATAACAGACTTCCAAATAAAAAAGTATAGTTAGTATTCAGTAAGATTCACTGTCCTGTCCATGTTTCTTGTGCCTGTGCCTGTATTTAAACATGCATCTTGCTCTGCAGACGCTGGGTGACACGTTGAGTGCTGCTGCCCCTTTAAATGCTCTTCCTCGTTTCTATGCAATTATGTTAATATGCAGAGCTCGTCTGGCTCCTATTCATCATCCACTGGAGTTGTCTGATTGTTTCCTTTATTTTCCTTCTTTTTAGGCTCTTGGGTTTTCGTTGGCAACCCTGTTTTTATCCCTCGGAAGCGATCTGTAGGGGAGAGAGACAGAGAGAGAGAGAGAGATTGATTTGATTTTTAACATCACGTTAATTCATAACAGTCAAATTACAAAATAATCACGTTGACACCAAATCCAGAAGAGATTCACTTAAAGAGGATTTTCAATAATACTGTGCGTTTTCCGAAAAAAGAAACATCCAACCTTTTAACATTTATCAAACTAAAAAAAACCAGAAATCAGAGAGGGAGATAGAGAGACATCCAGTGAGCAGCTTATTGGCTCTGTCAGCTTCATTTGTAGAATAAACCCGATTCTGCCCTTTTTTCCACTATTTTATAGTCCGTTTAATTGTGAGCGATCTAACTGTAAATTCACCTGAGCCTGAGTCTCAGCCCCTCCGTGCGCGTCAGGCTGCTGCCCTCTGCCAACTAACGCGGTAAGAAACAGATGCAGCGTTTTAATACTACACTAACGTGCAAAGTGGAGAATGTCTGCAAAAGTCAAAAACAGTCAGATGGTTGTATTTGAAGCAAGTAACAGAAAGTTGCATTAAAGAAAACAACAGAAACATAAATGTTTATTATATACCGTTAGATACTAATTCCCGTCTGGGCTCTAACTTCATACATTTAATTCTCATTGTTGGTGGAGCAACTAGCTATACTATTACACCTGAAATAATTAATAATTAAAAGTCCTGCAGTGTTTTATTTTTAAATCAGAGTAGCACATTTCCTGATTTAAGGCCCTGGCCTTTAATTCTCTGGCAAAAAAAAATAAAGGCACAGAGCTCAGACAGGAGCTCCACGTTGGGGCCTCATTTAAGGCATAATATGAGATTTTTAAAAAAAATACAGTATATAAAATTAATAATTCTAACTATATTTTTTGTTTAATTCAAATTGATAAGTTCCTTGAAAAGACAAAACGGATAGATGATACAAGACCATTTACAAAATATCTGTGATTTATCTTGAGGTTTTTCTAAATGTCTGGATTTTCTTTTTGATTAAAATATTTGCTTTAGATGGGGGGGGATGGTTGGGAGGTGGGACATGTATGGTTAAATTTGATCTAAAAGATGATCACAGACATTCTCAACAGTTTTCACATTTACTTCTATTATTTTATAATATTTACATATTTACACATATCTTTACTATGGAAACCTGAATTTGGTTGAATTAATTGACTTGCAGAACTTTTAAGGTCATTGCCCCCCCCCCCCTTGCCTTAGATCAGCCAGATATCAGATGTGTCAGATGTGCAGGAATGTTCCTGTAGCTGTAATGTAATCCAAAGCAATAGACTGTACAATCACTCGTTCACCATTTAATATCAGGGGCAGGTGCATGTATCCTGACTCACTGGTTGGCCTTTCAAAGGTAAAGTGACCCCACAAATGAACTTCATCTTCCTGCAAGACTTCAGACAGGAGAGCTTCCAGACAGACCGATTGGATGCAATAGACAACTAATGATGGACCGATTAATTTGCCTGCTTTGCAGCAACACAAACCTTTTACAGGCGGTAGAGACGCCATCAAGATGGCTTCCATGATATTCTGGCAGTGAAAGAGGCTGAGCTCCAACTTACTAGAGATGGCCTTTACTGCACAGTCAAGAGCGATTGAGATTCACAAAAACATTAGGTTTTTCTTTGAAATTTTTAGCACCTTGCTGAAGATTGTTGTAGTGTGATATCCACTTTGAAATTACATAAAAATGTACTTCATTCAAATTAAATTATCCTTGTTTGGACTGAGAATAAAATATATATCACAATAATGATAATGTGTCATTCAACATGAACAAAAAGGGATATTTTGGATCATATGACTATTTTATTATGATCCAAATGGATGGGGGGTTTTTTCTGTGGAGTTTACCAGTTTTGTGTAGTGCATGCAGTACCAAAGTGACAAAGGACAGGGAATGGTGTGTTTAAGGCTTACTGACATGCAGTTTCTCTGAAATCCACAGTGGATCTGAGCTAAAATACATACACTATAAATTTCTTAATTCACTTCTATTTGCTTCATTTTCAGCACTCTGGGTCATGGAAGCAAAAGTAAGACAACTCTATTTTGATAAAATAAAGATGATAAACATTTTTTGAAATTTTGTCACTAGAGCGCATTATTTATATTTTAATTTATTATGGACATTAATAAGGAGACTCAAGTTCTCCTAAAGTATGGATTCCCTTGTTAAAGGTATTTAAATAAGGCCTCTGAGGGGGCAACTTTATAGCATGTTACTGTGTTTGAGGCATAAATACACGACAGAGGCTGTCCCTTAAGATTTCTTTATAAAACATGATACACAGATGATAGTATATTATATGACCTTTCTAGAACCTGATCAGATTTTGTGGAATTACATATTTACTACAAGCTTAATTGTGGTATCGACATCTAAATGAACAGAAACTGAGATATAAAGAAATATAAGTTTCTTTTTAATCCGTCCCTGCTTGTTTCATCATCAGAATTGCAGGTAATAATTTTAGTTTTACTGTGGGCGATCTAAGTGCCTTGGAGAGCAGAAAAACAGCGAGAAAAAGCCCAAAACTATTGACAGAAGCTTTAGAAAAATTATCAATACTTAATATATCCAACAATCCAATTTCCATGATCACAATTGTCAGGATTTATAAAAGTCTACACATTTTTCTGTTGATAAATCAACTAAATGATAGAATGATGATGCTCTAATTGTAGCAATAAAATCCAGATTTCATCAATAACACGTTTAATGAAAGGCTTCTTCATACCCTCTCAGAAATGACGTCAAGTCCTCTTGTGTCTGTTTATTCTCTTTAATACATGAAGTAGCGGGTCTGGAGGTCATTCTTATTTTCGGTTATCTAGCTTTATGATGGATGATTAACACTCATACAGCTAGATAACCAAAGACAGGAACAAGCTCCACTGATTGCTGTGAAAGGTAAGTGTGAATCTTCCTGGGAACAAAGAAAATTATTACAGTTAATGCACAATTTCCTACAGGTAAATTTTTTCTGCTGGCAGTTTGATTCTAAACCTGAAATAAATCAACATTAATGTTTATTCCATAACTTTTCCACAACAAACTGAAACCAGCATTTTAATACAAGAAACAAATGCATTAAAAATGTTCAAAAATAATAAATTATAAGCCATTATTATAAAAACATGAAAACATCTCATAGATAGTTATATGAGCTACATAAAATATTAGTCCTATACATTACAGATAATAATGAACTCGTGAAATTTGATCAGGGTTAGACTGCAGCTCTTATTTAATCTTGTCCTAATTAAAAATGTAACTCATCTGCTGATTTGTTTTCCACCAACACTTCTCAAACAGACTCCCAAATCGCTTCGAAGAAAACTCTCTTCAACATTTTAACGTTCTCCTCATGTGCTTGTTAAACAAGAGATAAACTTCCTGTAAAAAAAAATAAAAACAATTCTTAGGAAATAAAAATATGCTTAGAATTTACGTGACAAAAAGCTATTGATTTGATTTTCGGATAAAGTTGAATACCACTTTTGATATCACTGATATTGCCGTAGTGTGATTATTATTATCATTATGTTATTATTATTATTATTATTATTATTATTATTATTATTATTATTATTATTATTATTATTATTACTATTATTACTATTATTATTATTATTATGATTATAACCATCATCATCATCATTATTGTTATTATTATTATTATTACTATTACTATTATTATTATTATTATTATTATTGATATTAACATTAATAATATTAATAATATTAATAGTAATAATAATAATAATAATAATGATAATAGTTATTAATAACAATAATATTACTACTAGTAATAACAATAATAATAATAAATATAACTGAATCACAGTGTTGTCACTGAGGTCACCTTTCTTCACATACCATTATTTCCCCTTAAATAAAAGTTGTGACGTAAAAACAAAACAAAACATTTATTTGTTACGTTAACTGATTATACTATTTTCTTTGCCACTACGTCTGACGTCAGTTGATGCAGTTGTGGAATAAATAGTTTGACGAGGCATGCGTCACTTTCTTTGTACATGTCAAAGATAAAACTCACATATCCCATGTTCCTAAAATTACAATAGTTCTTTTTCTGGTTGTTTAATCTGTTCACATGGTAACAGCTTTGTGGTTCTGTCCACACTTGTACTGACAAGTAGGGACAGGTTCAGGAACCTCTAGAGGTGAGGAGCTGCCTTTAAAGGTCAGAGTAACAACATGAGGAGCCCACCTTCATGACCACAGTAAATACACGCTGTCTTTGTCAGATAGAGATGCTAAGTTTACTCCACGTGAAAAAAGGCAGTGAAACAGGACCCAGCAGCCCACTGTGGTTTTATTTGCTATTTATGGTTTGAAGCACTACATATTTCAAACACCGTTAAATTAACGCAAATGTCTCACATCTTATAAAATGTCTTACATCAGGCCGGTGCGTGAGGTGCGTGAGGTGCGTGAGGTGCGTGAGGTGCGCGTCAGGCGCGTTCATTTCAGCCTGCCTGTGATGAGATGATGTCTGCGGAAACTTTATCCCAAAGACTCTTTCCTCCGGAAAGCCTCCAGCATCCTTGTCAATAAAGCATCCACATGTGGTGACGGGGACGGCCGGCAGCATCATCCGCGCTCCACGGGATCGGATGGATAAATCCCAAACGACCCACGGACGTGGACGAGATATCCTTGTTGCATCTCAATCCGGAGCAGAAGAGAAGCGCCGGCCTTCCATCCGCAGTGTGTGTGTGTGTGTGTGTGTGTGTGTGTGTGTGTGTGTGTGTGTGTGTGTGTGTGTGTGTGTGTGTTCCTTCCGTCCGAACTCCCGTGGATGTGCTGTGTCCACGCACGGAGGCTCGACTGATCCCACAACCCCTCTCCCTCCCCCGTTTTTTCAAGTGCACCCTTCCAATCCAGATCTGCGGTGACGTCAGCGAGTTTACGACCAATCGGAGACGGAGTTCGTTGATGCGTATGTTGTTGGGAGCACGGTGTTATGACACACACACACACACACGCACGCACGCACGCACACACACACACACACACACACACACACACACACACACACACACACACACACACACACAATACGAATTGTGTTTCACAAAACTGTTGATCTATCTTAACTAAGGCCATTCAGATTATTTTTTTAATTATCGTTAAATAAATACAATAATAGATAAATAATTAGTCAATTTTATTTTCAAAGGTGCATATATTTGTTACATAAAGAATTCGGGCGTCAGTGCAGAGGAAGAGATGGAGTCCAGAAATACTGGAGTCCACTCCTGTTAAACATTGGGGATATAGCGCCCTCTAGTGTTCACATGGTTTCCCTGTTCCCGCCTCTTACAGAACCATTGATCTTCAAATATATAAATAGGTGAACGCTTTCACGACGATAACTTTGATTATCTATTCATCCCATATATCCAGTCTCATTGTGCTCCATCAAGGAATTTACATGTAAATAACAGAAATCATTCAAACCATCCAAGAGACAGAGTACATGTGTGTGAATGAGAGGGACCCAAGTGGAAGAGTGAGGTTACAGGGAGAAGAGATCAAGAAGGTGGAGGATTTTAAGTACTTAGGGTCAACAGTCCAGAGCAATGGAGAGTGTGGAAAAGAGGAGAAGAAACGTGAACAGGCAGGATGGAACGGGTGGAGAAAAGTGTCAGGTGTGATGTGTGATAGAAGAGTTTCAGCTAAAATGAAAGGAAAGGTGTACAAAACTGTGGTGAGACCAGCGATGTTGTTTGGTCTAGAGACAGTGTCACTGAGGAAAAGACAGGAGACAGAGCTGGAGGTAGCAGAGATGAAGATGCTGAGGTTCTCTTTGGGAGTGACCAGGAAGGATAGGATCAGGAATGAGTACATCAGAGGGACAGCACATGTTAGAGGTTTTGGAGATAAAGTCAGAGAGGCCCGACTGAGATGGTTTGGACATGTCCAGAGGAGAGATAGTGAATATATTGGTAGAAGGATGCTGAGTTTTGAACTGCCAGGCAGGAGGCCTAGAGGAAGACCAAAGAGGAGGTTTATGGATGTAGTGAAAGAGGACATGAAGGTAGCTGGTGTGAGAGAAGAGGATGCACAAGACAGGGTTAGATGGAGGCAATTGATTCGCTGTGGCGACCCCTGAAGGGAAAAGCTGAAAGGAAAAGAAGATTCAAACCATCCAAACATCATCAGTCGGATCCTGCACTGTTCAAAAAAAGTTTATACAAATTTCTGGCGCTGTCCCTTTTAATCTCATTCACTCCAAAATGTAATGGCCCCAAGTGGTGATGGTGTAAAACATCCCCATCTATCAGTTTAAGGAAATTTAAAAATAGAAGATCTGCATCTTTATATAGATTTCCCCCCCTGTATTCTCATGGTTCAGTGGTTTCTGTGTAATCCAGCTAACAGTCATACATTGTAAACTCATATGTAGGGATAATTAGTTGAAAATAAACCGTTTTCATAAATTGTATGGATCAATTGATCTATTGTAATAAAATTAAAAACACTGACCAGAAATTTAAAAAATAATGAATCAGCTGCTTGTAAAAGATATTGTTTTTAATATAAAATATAAAATAGAAGGTCAGAACATTACATGACTGGGGAGCAAGAGAATCTCTTTTCATACTGACGGAAACAAATGACTTCTTACTGACTGGCATGTTTGTTAAGAATATTCCTAGCAATGACTGTATGAAACAGAACATAAACATTATTTCAATGAAAGTGCTTCATATAAAATCAGTGGGTGTCCTTGTTAAAAAAAAAAAAAAAAAACTTTACAAAAATTGAGGACACAAAGACCACAGACAGAAAGCTGACACCCCCCCCCCCCAAAACAAAATCTATGAATGTCTGGAGTAACACTTTATGTTGAGTTTTAGACGGGATTCTTCCGGACATCAATGAATGCATTGTTAGAAGTCAGTGGTCCGACGTTGAGGCTGGAGCGGCGGGATTCCCGGCGAGATTTAACCACAGGCAGAGTCGTGGGTCCACTGCAGGACCCCAGTCCAGTTTGGACTACACGGTTAAGAGGAGCGTCTCCAGCGGCTCTCAGACACAACTCCTCCATGACAGTGGATTCTTCTGTGGGGAGAGAGGAGCGCCTCCATGTGGACGGGAGAGGTGTGTTCACCAGTTCACGCATTTCCTCCCTGGACCTGGGAGGTCTGTCAGACTGAGCCGTCCCCCTGCCTCCTGGACTGTCTTCTGGGGAACGAGTCAGCCTCTCTGTGCTCCCCACGCCTGCAGATTTACCATCAGGTGCGGCACCTGGAAGACAACAACAGGATACAGCGCTAGTCTTTGGAGTTTGGATAAATAAAACACGTTATTAGATGCAGTTCTAATGTATTCTTCTACCTCAGCAGGATAGAGGTAGTCCTTAACCTGCGAACACAATGTGTTCTGAGAGGTTGTTCGTAAGTTGAATTGTTCATAAGTCGTTATTTATTAAATTTCAATCTATAATTGCCATTTGAGGTCATTTAAATACCATTAATCCTCTAAATACTAAAGTGCTATTCCTTAACTTACCAGAAACAATAATAGGACATTAAAATTAACAATGAAATAAAAAATCAGGTAAATGTGTTTTGAAGTTGAGTCGTTCTCGATCACACGTCAGTTTAAAGCCTGACGCACTGAAATGCTCACAGAGACATGTACAGAAACAAGATGGGGAAGACAAGTGTCGGAGATGTTCGAACAGAACCGCGTTGCTCGGCATGACTTGTGGCAGAAAAGAGGAACTACAGTAGTCGTATATGGCGGCGAGCATTTGTTCGTATCTACAAGTGTAAGTTGGATGTACGTATCTTGAGGACACCTGTAATTTTCATAAAGACAAAAAGTAAAATCAACAAACACTATGACCTAATGATGCTTTTTACCTTTAGCGTGCTCCTTTGGCTGATTGGCTTGGTTGGATGAACCACAGACCTCCCTCAGTCTGTTGCTCAGTTCCACGTTTGCTGCCTTATAGTGGTTCAGTTCTTTGCTGAGGTTGTGGATCCACCCCTCAAAATGTCGCTGGTTTCCTGCCAGGCCCTCATCTATTTGCTCTGTTGGAGTGGGAGGACAAACACACAAAAGGTATGCAAATATTATCCACTTCGATGATTATTAAAGAAGAACATTTTCAGGGAGAGATAACATAGTTGTGGAAGTCTCCAGCGATCGGCACCTCGACAGTGTTGCAGTAAGAGCTGTACGCTCCTCTCGTGTTCTTTCTGCTGTTGCGTGAGCCGACGGTCCGTGTCGAGCTGCGTGCGATCAAGGGCGTTCTCCAACCACTGCACCAGCCTCTGCTGGTCGTCCAGTTGCATCTCCAGCTCAGCCAGGGTGAGCTGCAGCTTACGCTCCTCCTCGCGCAGAGACACCACCTGCAGGACGTGGCCACATCAGCGTTATTCAGCACGCATGGTTAATGGTTCATCAGTGATGAAACGGGGGAGTTGAAAAGTTAAAATTGAGGTTGACTGCTGTTGAGACCTTGTCAAAGTACTTGCACAGCAGAGCTCTGGTCTCAGAGGCAGACAGGTAACTGAGTTTGGCCATGAGGTTCATCTCCCACTGGGAGAGCATGCTGGCAGAAGCTCTCAGCTGTCTCTGTCTCTGAGTGATGGCCTCATTCTTGTATTCAATCGCCGCATCCAGAGCCTCGATGGCCTCATCAAACTGGAGCAGCGTTCGCTCCTCCTAGAAACACCAGAGGGCGCAAATTGACATGAAGAGACTATAAGAATTTGATTAATTTACTCTTTTGCCACACAATTATCATTCATTCATTTTCATGTACCACCGCTATATCCGCCGTAGCGGGTCACGGGGAGCTGGAGCCTATCCCAGCTGGCATAGGGCGTGAGGCGGGGAACACTCCGGGCACGACGCCAGTGCACCGCGGGCCACACAATTAAAAATATATCATTCTGTTACTACAACTAAGATGCAAACCCAAGAATGATATCTGACCTCAGGTGACAGCAGGTTACCCTGCCGCAACTTATCATCCAGCTCCACTCTTTGTTTAAGCAGTGAATCCTTCTCCTGACGAAGGTTGGAGATCTCTTGGCGAATATGTTGTGAGTCTTGAGCACTGCTGCTGCGAAGAAGACCGTTCCGCTCGCTCAGCTGTCGCTCCAGTGACTCGATGTGCCCCGTAAGAGTCACCAAGTCTCTGCTTAGGGCCTGGAATGAAGATTAAATAAAGAAGATTTTCAAGAACTCGCCAATTGTGACACAGAGTTGTTTGAGGTTGTCCGTACCTGGCTGGAGCGGAGCCTCTTGGTCTCCAGGCCACTGCGTTCCTGAAGAAGAGCTTCTTTCTTGGCAAGGATTTCCTCTCGTTTGGTGAGTTCACCTTCAAGATCTTCCAGCCCTCTCCTCTGCTCTAACACTCGCTCCATTTCCTCATCCAGCCAACGTTTTTGTTCCTCAATCTTCTGCTTGGAGAAATTCACAAAAGGTCAGAAATCATGAACACAAAACTGAAATATTATTTTTACAGAGTTCCCCCCCCCCCGTCTCCACAAATTCAAAGTGATTTTTGCCCCACCTGTTGCTCCTCCAAAGAGATGACAGAGCCGTTACTGCCACTGCGTCTCTGCCTCTGGAAGGCAGCGATCTCCTCTGTCTTAATTCTCAGTATCTTCTGCTGCTGCTCATTCTTTATCTCCAGCTCCTACATAAGGAATCCAAAAAAGGAGGATGAAAGGTAGCAACAGGATAACAGGTCACAGGCATATTTTGAAGAACAAAAATGCATTTGGCTGTCATTCAGTATACTGATACTGTACATTCTCCTCTAGGCTGTTATTAGACATTTGGATTTTATTTTTTAATCAGCTTTAGCAGTGCAGCAGTACCAGACAGAAATAAAATAAAGAAATCAGATTGAACTTACACTGCAAATATTTTCCTGATTGACATTTGTAGTATTGGCTTGAGGTACCTTGACTCTGTGACTCCTTCGTTGCATCTCTGTTTCCAGGCGTCGTTTCTGCTGACTTTCCTGCCGCAGTCGTTTCTGTAGCTGCTCCTGCTGTTGCCTCATGCTCTGAACGCTTCGCTCCAGCTCCAACACACGACGTTCGCTCTGCACAGGAAGGTTAGCCAGACGAGCGGTATCCCTCTGACGCTGACTGAGAACCTAAAAATTTTTAAAAAAATTATATACACACACACAGACACACACACACACACACACACACATAATTTGTTGTTCAGAAGCCCAAATTTTGCTTGTTCAAAACATTTCAAGCATTATCAATATGCTTGAAATAATATGCAATCATTAGAAATCATTTGTGCTGTTATATCAGAATAAATAATTGTGATGGCCGAACCTGAACTTTGTTCTGAGCAGCAGCTATCTTCCTACGACATTCTTGAGCTCTCGTCTTGTCTGTCGTGCTGATCTCTTTCTCCTGCCTCTCCAGATCCTGCAGCTGTCTCTGGGCCTCCTGTAGCTCCTGCCGAGCCTGCACAGCTTCGCCCTCCAGAGCTGTGATCTTATGGCTGTATTGCCTGTTTAGGGCCTGAGCATCCTTACCTTAAAAACACAGACCACAACTTTCGAAAACAAAGAAGAGAGCCTCTATCTGAAAAAGATTGAGAGATCCAAACTGCTACCTGTTTTGACAAGCTCTTTGATAAGTTCTTCCTTCATGCGGATGGTAACGGAGAGCTCCCTGATCTTCTGTTGTGCCTGATGAAGATCCCACTCTGAAACACCATCAAAGCTCTTCAGATTCTCACGCACAGATGTCTCTCCAGTACTTGTGGTGGCTACAGAGACACAAGGGCACAAAAGAAGGCATTAAGGACGTATAGGGATGAAGTGGACAGAAATCCAAGGTCAAGTTCTCAATTGTGTTGCTCCTCAAGTACCAACACAGATCAGCATTCCCTGCTTGTCTCTCTTCCTCCACTTGTGAGAAATAGGCATAATAAAAAGTATTGTACAGATTAGAAACAATCACAAACAAAACTCAACTAAACCTTACAAACAGATGCCTTCTTTTTTCCTTTCAGCTTTTCCCTTCAGGGGTCGCCACAGCGATCAGTTACCTCCATCTAACCCTGTCTTCTGCATCCTCTTCTCTCACACCAGCTACCTTCATGTCCTCTTTCATTACATCCATAAACCTCCTCTTTGGTCTTCCTCTAGGCCTCCTGCCTGGCAGTTCAAAACTCAGCATCCTTCTGCCAATGTATTCACTATCTCACAGTTTTGTACACCTTTCCTTTCATTTTAGCTGAAACTCTTCTATCACACATCACACCTGACACTTTCCTCCACCCGTTCCATCCTGCCTGTACACGCTTCTTCACCTCTTTTCCACACTCTCCATTGCTCTGGACTGTTGACCCTAAGTACTTAAAATCCTCCACCTTCTTGATCTCTTCTCCCTGTAGCCTCACTCTTCCACTTGGGTCCCTCTCATTCACACACATGTACTCTGTCTTGTAGTCCAATTTCCAATAGTCCAATTTCCACCGGCACCCTGTAGGTGAACAGCACCAATGGCGGTTGTTGTTAACCCGGTCCTCGACCTATGCGGAATGGAAGTCATAGGTTTGATTTGCATGTTTGATTTGGCAAAAGTTTTACGCCGGATGCCCTTCCTGACGCAACCCTTTGTATTTATCCAGGCTTGGGATCGGCACAATAAGACACTGGCTTGTGTCCTCTTGCGGCTACATTTTAAAAACACATGCCTTATCATCTCGAAAACAAACAGCACAAAATACAAACCTGAATGTTGTTAAATGTGACTGGTGTCCTTCAAACTTCTAAGTTCATGTCGTGTGAAAAAACCCCAACCTCAAACAAACAAAAAACTAAACATAATTAATATAACTGAGAAACAGAAAGTGAGTCAGCAGGTCGCTGCCTTGTGAATCCTTATATATTATAAATGCTATTATGCTATGCTATTGGGGCGGCAGTGGCTCGGCGGTAGAGCAGATGTCTTGAAGACAGATCGCCCAGCCATCGGTGGTTCAAATCCCGCTCCCGCCAGGACATCCCTCAGAGTGTGAGCTGACGGTGGGAGACGTCAGCTAACCTCCCAGCCACTGCCGAGGCGCCCTTGAGCAAGGCGCCACCCCCCCCCCACAAGCTGCTCGCAACCCCCTGTGCGCGATCCGTCACTCTGCCTCCCCCTACTGTTTGTGTGATGTGTCACTAATTGCATGCCTACAGGCCCCCAGTGTGTTGTGTTCAGGGGCCTGTATTCAAGAACTATATGTGTGTATGCATGACTAACAAAAGACTGTAACCACATGCAAAAAAGAGTGAAGAGTGTAAAGATAATTTAATTTAATAAGTTCCCCACGTGTGGACGAATAAAGTAGATTTAATCTTTTGATTTAATCTTAATCTTTAATTAAATCTATTTCTGACATAAAGAGACATCTCAGGTGGGCAGACTTACATGCTTTTCTGGATAAACAGGGGTGCTGATCCAGTTCAAGCACCTGACATCCAAGCCTCCTGCCGCTGACTGCTGGTCCTCCTGAAGCTGCGTCTTTCTTGGTCCAGGTCAGGTGTGCTTGCCTAACAGAATGATGAACCCTACACTACATACATTTCATACAAAGCATATGCCACAATATAAAATACACATACCTGCGTCTCTCTGGGCTAAAGTTAAAGTGACTTCCATTTACTTCCCTCCCCTGCATTTCTGCTCCTCCTGGAACATCCTCTTCATAGAGGTCACCTTCTTGATCAGCATAAGGACCATTTCCAATGCAACCCACTGGACTGAACTGAAACCACACACACACACACACACACACACACACACACACACACACACACACACACATATTTTATAGTTAGATTTTAATAAACAATCTACAACATACTGCAGTAAAATAAACCAGAACCATACATTTTCGACAAATTACCACATTCTCCCCAATTATATATTTGACAAGTCAGATACAATTTGATTTTATTGGAAGACTGCAGCATTATTATTACTAATCTGTTCTTCAAACAGCATTGACATTGACCATCAAGTTAGAAGCAAAAATAAGCAACAGTTGTCTCATCAAGAAAATCCACTGGGATTTTTTTTTCTTTTTTACCAGTTATTTCATACAACTCAATAGGCTGATAATCCAGCTCTACCAGTTGTTACCTGTCTGCATGCGCCTCCATTCTGACGGTGTTGCATGGAGCCCATAGGTGCTGTGTGTGGCCGCGCTCTCAAACTGAGGCCTAGACCCATCAGCCCTTGAGTGGTTAGATGACACTGCAGCTCCACTATCAAGTCCTGCTGCTCCTGCAGCCTGTCACTCTGAGACGGAAGGAAACAAATAAGGAAGATATAATCTATGGAAACAGATATTGACAGTCTGTATAATTTCATGCTTGGGTCATGTGATCGTCAGACTACTTCAGGGTTGACAAACGGTATGAACCATGCAGATTTTATTTAAATGAAAGTAGCATTCCTTGACACAACGCATTATTAGAAGCATTCTCATCTGACCTGCTGCTTGTACTGCTCCATAGCATCCTCCAGAGCAGCTAGAAAGTCTGTGTTCTCTCTTTCCAACCGCTGGATCTGTGCTTGAAGGCAGCCAACGCTCTCCTCTTTCTCTCCTTCTTTCTCACCTTCATGTTCATGGTTCCACTTCTCCCCAGCAACCTCTTGATCCTGGGTAATGTGTTTCACATAAACACATCAATGCTGGATGCATAAAGTTTAACTGAAAGACTTACTTTTCAGTACTACTGAGCATGAAAGAGTCATACCTGGTTCCTTACAGAGGGCCGTCCTCTCCTTAAAGTCATGCTGTCTTCAGTGGAGCTATTCTCAATGCCGCTGTCCGGTCCAGAGGCTGTGGTCAGAGCGCTGCGTTCCTCCTCCACTGAGCACAGCCACTCCTTCACCCTCAAACTCTGGTCTGTGGTCAGAGCCCCTTCAGTCTGTAGCTCCTGCAGAAGCCTGTGACACACAACGGAGGAAACACTCACACCTCTGAAAATCTAAATTTGGGACAATTAAACAAAAGCATCTTACAGTCAGGATGAGAGATAATCACACAAATGATGCCTGGCATATATCATAATGATGATAAAGAACAAGTAGTAGTACTAGCAGTAGTTCTCTATGGAACCTGTAAATTTATGCATGTTAGGAAAATTACCAACTAGCCTATTCATGATTTTATTCTCATTTTTAGAAATCCACTACTTGGAGCCAAATGGCTCCCATAAAACACATTTATAGATCATGCAGTCTAAATGGAAGTCAATAATTGTCCTTTAACCTGTAAGCCGTGTCTGTACACGTCCTATAGTGGGCACTCTGGACCTGCAGTCTGTTGATCTCTCCCTCTCCGAGGCGAGGTCTCCTGTTTGGATCGCCACGAGAAATAATGCGGGTCTCCGATCGCTGGCGGTTCTCGAGGGCCCTGCGAAGGGCCTTGATCTGTTGCTCCAGTCCTTCCACCCGATCCGGCTCACGCTTGCAGTTGATTGTCGCTCTGTTCTGAATGTTTCTGGCCCTTGTGGCATAGTTTAGTGTATTCAGACTCTCATCAAAGTCTGAGGAAGAAGGGCTGATGCATGCAATCATCAGTGTTTTGGAGTTTCCTCCCAAAGAGTCTTTAAGGATCCTAGAAGAAAATCATAAACATTAAACAAACTCCTCTCCTATTGTACACCAACTTGTCTTTGAATGGTTTATTAAGATATCTAATATATGAAACAACTACCTTGTGATTTTAGAATCTCTGTACGGTATGTGTGAACCCTTCCTCCTGGGGTCCCCCAGCGCACCGATGACATTTCCCAGAGCCAGAAGGCCACTATTTATCTGGATACTCTCTTTCAGTCTCTCTCCTGTGTTTCCTGTCCTTAAAATACGTTCTGATCCAGCGAGGTCAACAAAATGGAACTTGGAAGACAGCATTTGCGGCCCAGAATTTGTAGCACTTCCAAAAAGACGAGAGCTTCCCAGACGCTGGTCCATATACACGGTAAAGATGGTGTGTGACCGGCTGGAGTTTGGATTCATCTGGGTTGAGCCTGTGTGTCTGGCTGTGTTTCCTGACTCGAGTAAACTCAGCACCTCGTCAAGACCCTCCACCTCGCACTCTTTCACACCACACAAAACTACAAAACCACAGACAAATTTAATAAATCTATATCAATAAACACACAAACATGATTAAAGACAAATACGACCAATTATTCCATACCAATGTTGCCTTTATCCTCCCGTATGTGAATGTCCTTGCTGGCTGTTTCCACATCCAGTAAGTCCTTAAACTCCTCCTTGTAGACTTCCAAATAGGAGACTCTGACAGAGAAGTCTGTGAGATCATTTTCGTCTAGCAGCTTGAAGACATCTGCAACTGCCCTGGGGATGATACCCTGCTCCTCATCTCTAAAAGAGCCTAGACAAAGTGAATACATTCAGAATTGCACAAATCTGGCTTTTTTATTGAGTCATGGGCCACATAAATGCAGCAGATGATGAAATCAAGAACTTACAAATGTTAGCTTCTCCAATAGTGTATGTTTTGCCCGAACCTGTCTGCCCATAGGCAAAGACCGTAGCATTGAAACCTTGAAAGAAGGCATCTATGAGTGGCTCCACTGACACAGAGTAAATGTCCTCTTGGCAGCTTGTTTCTTCAAATAAGTAGTCACAAATAAAGTGTCGGTCATGGCCCAGCGTAACCCGACGAAGCTCAGAGTCTACAGTGATACAACTTTCATGGCAGCGAAGAAGTTCTTTAGGCAGAAGGGGACGAACTCGAACAGCTACTTGCACTGCCGAACAATCGCCTTTTCCTTGACCGCCGGGCAGTTTGGGAGACATTTCTGCTGCAACCCAGGAGGTCTTCTGCTTTCTTCTATTTACCGATCATCTTCGGCCAACTGAAGAACACACAAATGATCCGTCAATTTTCTTTCAACATCTCTTGCTGTTCGGTTGAAGGATATCACGGCATCACAAGTGAGAATAAGATTATTAAATAGTGAGCAGAACAAATTAAGCAGTTCAAACACTCCCCCCCCCCTCCTCCCAAAACTTCAAATGAATGCTTGTGCTGAAAGGCAGCTTTCAGAATGTTGTGAGTGAACCTTACAATGCTGTTATACTTTTTATACGCTAACTCAAGATGTCATGCGGTGGCAAAACCGATTCTTTTTGTTCTGGATGAGAAAGCAACACAAAACCGTAGCACTGAGGTGATGCACACTATTTATTTTGCGTTTTAAGGACTGCAGCGTTTACATCTCAATGTTTTTTTCCCCCCAAAATACAATCAACTGACTTATAAACACACCACACCAATTCAGTCCACCCTGAGAAAATAACTTCTCTATTTTTAGACAGACATGTATCAGACAATACTTTATTCTGATGTTTCAGTTCTGTTTTAGTTGATCAAATGGAAAAAGAAACAACATTTGCTCCAGAACAGAACAGAAATAACACTGTTAAAGGACACAATCCAAAGCCAATTTGAAAATAAACACAACGGTATGTATTAATTTAGATGTGCTTACATTTTTCAAATGTGATGCATTTTTTATTTAAGTGTAAACATGCACTTTTAAAGGAAATATTCAGATTTGGGTTTGTTCGTATCAATCAAGGGTTATTTCTATAGCGCTTAATGTTGAGTGTCGAACTGCCGAAGCACAAATGAATTAAAAACTTAGTTTATGTTGAGTGGTTCCTCACTCTACGTTAACTTTACCTTTAAATACACGAACAACGTGGTTTTAACGTAAAGTCGCTCCATATTAGAGCTTCTTAGAACACTTTTAATCCGCTGTTCTGGAGTAAAAACGCTGCCTGACCAAACTCTTCATTTACTTTTAACCATGTTAGCAGGTTAGCTCCCAGGTTAGCCACCATTACTTCCGCTCAACAAGCTAAAAACACCGTGAATAAAAACACGAATATCGTCACTTCTTGCAAATTTACGAAAAAAAAATAAAATAAAAATGTCATCTTCCAGACATTTCACAAGTTAACTTCAGGTCGACTCTTCCCAGGCAGCTAGAACTAGCCTCTAAGCTAGTGGACACAATCACAACGTGAGGATGAGGGTGGATGTGATCCTGCGGGACCTCCAAGGAACAAAAGTCCTTCACGAAAACGCTAAAACAGACAGCATGCATCGACCGGGAGAGGTTTTAAAAGATAACAGTTCATAGAACTCACTTTGAAGTAGCAAAAGTTGGGCCATGGACTCGGGAAGACCCTTGGATTGTTTCTGGGGGGAGTGGAAGTGAAGCCCAGCGCAGGGGTGGAGCCGCACGGGACGGGACGGGGCTGGGATGGGATGGAGGTCGGCTGCGGGTCGGGATGAAGAGTAGAAAACATCCAAGTGTTCAGCTGCAGATTATCATGATGTCCGGTCTTTAAATAAAAAGTAGCCGGTTCTATTTAAACTTCTGGATTAAAAATGAAAAATGAAGTCGATTCGTATCAATTTTGTTGGTTGAGCTGCGCTCATTTAGTGCTATTTTGAGATATATGTCCATCAACGACCGTTTTTTTAAAATTCAGAAAACAATAAGAAATATCGACATAATTAAAAAAAATTAAAACAGAGGATTTTCACATGTTTATCCGTCATTAAAAGTAAATTCTATATAATTACAGTACACGTAAAAAGAGAATCAATGCTATGCGTTTTGTGATGTCTCCCCTGGAACCACTAGGGGGCAGTGTAACACAAGGTGTTAAGCACACATGAGAGTCCAGCGGTCCCGTCGTTTCCAGAGTTCTCTTTACGAGCGCCGTGTCATGTCCTAGTCCATCACACACATCAACAACCTCATCCGATCTCACATTTGCAGCATAAAAAAATCGCAATCATGAAACCACATCCCAGCTATGCTGTTTTTTTGTTTTTGTTTGTTTTTTGTCTATTTCCCTGGAAATAAACCGGTCACAGTCATGAGAGAGGAGTTCCACAGGATTGCCGGTAAATGAGACCTGTTAATTCATTTTGAAATTATAATCTCTTAATGACATTGTGCTGCAGACCTCAGACTTGGATTAGCAACTCTGTAATTTAATTGGCAGCATAAATAGCACCCACATTCCCATCATGGTTCCCACACATAATGAGGCTGATAATGTGAATAGGAAGTACATTCGCAGCATAAAGGTGCAGGTACATGCAGACTGACTACTGTTTCAACATGTTAAAGACTGAATCATAGTAAAGTAACATCTGTTTAGGTCATCTGTGATGCTGCTGACTACATTTCTGATGTGGAGGGAGGCAAAGTGTTCTGGGTCTGTTCCTGACTCACGATCTATGATGAGTCTTACCTGAGCAGCAGACTGTAATGTGGTCAGCAGCCTTAAGATTTACATAATAATACGCTTGTCTCCGTCCTTTAATCCACTCTAATGAATCCACTATAATTACAGGAGAGTTTGATGTTTTCTGCTGGGGGACAGGAGTTACTAGATGTCTGTTTAGGTTCTCAGTTATTCATGTCCAAAGCTGTTTAAATCAATCTACTGGACTTTAATAAAGTTCTTGAAGACGTTTCGTCTCTCATCCAAGAGACTTCTTCAGTTCTAAAGGTGGCTGGTCTTGATGACTCCGTCCACCTGCTATCCAGGACGACAGAGCACCACCAGCCAGAATCATTTCAGAGTCTAAGTCACCATCACCATCATCACAGCAGGCAATAAATTAATATAATACACATTTCATTTGGTTATCTTTATTTCCTACAAATACAAAGTTAGTGTTTGTATCGTTCCAATAGTTAACGTTCTAATAGTTCATATGATTCACCAGTGATCATCACCCATCTCTAACTTCTGCTCCAGTATTTATATGTCTGGATCTGCCCTGCTAATCTGGAGGTTCTAGTAAACCATTTCTTCATGTTTTCGGTGTTTTTTTAGAAAGTGAATTCTATTAAACTTCTTAAACAGATAACTTGGAATATGTAAGGAGGACTTTAAAACATGCAGTAGTATATGAATTCCACAGAATGAACTGCTGGTGTTTACTGAGTGTCAATCTCATTTTGTTAATTTGTGCAGTGGACGTAGAAAAGACATAGGAAACGCTGCAAAATGGCTAGATATCAGCTCTTACTTTCAGTTCTTATATAACATAGGTATATGTATGGGTATGAATATTCTTGTGTTTTTGTAAAGTGCGTATGCCGATTCTTCTATTTAAATAAAAACAAAAAAGTTTAATTAAATAGGTTTCATTATTTAACAGAACTTGAAATAGATGAGACCACATTTATTTGTGTGTAAAGAGCAACGTGTTGGTGAAAAAACAAGTGAACAGTCAAACGTCCACTAAATATTTACTGTACAATGGCAAACATAATGAAAAGGTGCAGGTATCCCCATGAGATGATGCAGAATTCTGACCTGTGTGAACAATGATTTTATACTTCATTCTCAGCTGCTGCCATGTGCGCTTCTCCCTGCGGGATTGCACCTAAATAAAATAAATTAATAGAAACCATTCAAGCCACGTCACTCCTTAATTTTATTGTGATTGCAACATACTAGGTTTAAACTTACACATTGACTCGAGCAGCAATTTCCTCCCACGCATTTTCCCTCTTCTTTGCAGCTGCAGTGCTGTTGCTCTTTCTTTGGAAAATGTCATCAAAGTCTTCTGCTGACATTAAGATCTTGACTTCGACAGCCGTAAAGACGCGTAGCTCTTCTTGTCTTTTGTTACGGTAACCCTCCGAATCCGGGCTCCATTGATGATGGTTTTTGAGAGTTGTGTCGCACCTGCTCAACTCCGGGCGAACCTACTTTTGGTTGATTAAACTAACCCAGTACAACCATCGTGAAACAGCAAACCCTGGGTTTCCAGGCTCAGCTAAGGTCACCCCAGAGTCACAGATTTGACTCAGGGTTTGTCATCTCTACTTTATGAAACGGACCTCAGGTAAATTTTTTTTTTATCACAACAATGAATGAATGAATGAATTTTTGAACGGACATTAATCTAGTATGCAACAGAGCTGAGAGAAAATGAAACAGGGTGGCAGTGGCTCAGCGGTAGAACGGCCGCCCCATGATTGGAGATCGGCGGTTCTAGTGTGTTGTGTTCGTTCATGGGCCTGTATACAACGTTTGTGTGCTCTGACTACACACACACACACACACACACACACACACACACACACACACACACACACACACACACACACACACACACACACACACACACACACACACACACACACACACACACACACACACACACACACACACACACACACACACACACACACATATATATTTATACATGTACAAAAGTGGAGTGTAAAGATAAATTCCCCACTGGAGATAAATAAAGTGGATTTAATCTTTAATCTTAAATCATCAGTGTCTCAAAACAGCCATGAACCTGATTTTCTACCCCACCCTTTTACAATATCAGTCTTTGATACTTTTGATTTCGCAGTTTCATTACTGTGTTTCTTGTAAGGCCACAGTTGAGAACCTGTTGTGTGTGTGTTCCTGATGCACCAAGAGAGGAGATTGTCTAGGACAACTGCTGTGCTGCTGTAAGTGGTCGAGATTCTTCCCTGAACAAAAATTGTAGAAAGATTGTTGCAGGGCATACAGCTTAACCATTAAATCATCTGAAATACCTGTCTCTCTTTACATACATCACAAATAAACATAAACCTATCAAGGAGTACATGAAATGATCAATGTCCTCCATTGATGGTACAGTATATGTGCATCCCTGTTCTATAGACCGAATTGTGTCAGAGTGGGGACCCAGGATTGCCTGTTATAGTGTCTCCTGCACTTGCGAGACAATGAACAAAGATAACAGGCCCATGATCATTTCCTTTGATACTCTACTATTTAGGATGCATATTATCTGAATCTAGGACACAAAATACCCACTGGCAACTTGGAATTTGCAGAAGAAAATTGACTCACAGGGCTCAAAATACACTTTCTAGCTTATTTACACAGGTGAACATTAATTTGGGTAAATCATGCCTCACATCACAAAAACAATCGTGAAACCAACCCGTTGGCATTAAAAAAAATCGCTGGGCAAGCAGGAGAAATTCCCCTATATTTCTACCCACAATTTCTTCCCTAAGTCCCATATTTTTCCTTTTTTGTAAGGTTTCACCCACTGGATGTCTATAATGTTAAACTTTGCTACACATAAAGAAGGCAACCCCCCCCCCCCCGTTGCCATACTACCCAGGTCAATGTTGAGGATAATTGACAAAATCACAGTCACTACCAACCATAACTGGCCAATATTGAGTCCAAGTGTCCACAACAACATTATCTACTCATGATATGCATAAATATCAGCATGTTTTGTCAAGGATGAACACAACCTATCAACAAAGGTGGTTCACATAGCCCGGTGACTTAGTATGGATCCACTGTCCTTTACTCTGAAGAGTCTGCTTCCAGAGCAGAATGCCCTCACATGTTTCCAGAGATGAAAGGGAAATCAAATGCCATTAAAAATTGTACATTACCAGATTGGACAAATATAAAGAAACTGAATTTAACACAGTCCCAAATTCCTGAGCAGAAGCCCATCATTTCTGGAGTGGAAACGAAATTGATATGTGTCCAGAAATTATGTGACACCTGAAAACAATAAAGAGAGGTGGAAATAGAGAAGTGGGGTTCAAAGAGTGACACAGCATATATAATATGATATAATACGGGTGGAGAGGAAAAGTGAGACAATTTTGAGGTAAAAAGAACAGGCAAGATACAATTTGTATGTATGTCAGTGTAAACGAAATGATGACCTTCGGAAAAGTAAATCCAGGCATTATTTGGGTTCTGGGATGGAAATTGTCGAGAGACTGGAAAGGAATGAGGTGTCTGAGGAGTACCTCTCCCTGGAGAGCAAACACGATGGCCTCTCATTTACCTCTCCCTCTGCTTCTTCGTCCATAATTTTTTATTAAGTCCGAAAAGGCAGTCATAGAAGAACACTCCGTAGGATCCAGTGGCTAAAGAGCCCAAGTCACCCACCCTGGCCACACCATGGAGCCCCCTCTGTACCTGCAGACATCATTTAAGCTTTGTCTTGCTATCCACAGTTCTACCTTTGTGTGGTTTCTTTTTCAGAACATTGTGTGACACTCAGCAGTAGATAGAAGGATAGTGTGGCAGAAATGTGACACATTTCTTCACAATTCTGCCAAATACACACCTTCTCACGAAAGGAACTAGATCACACACACACACACACACACACACACACACACACACACACACACACACACACACACACACACACACACACACACACACACACACTTGCAGGTTGAATGTGAGCATTTTCTAATTGTACTATTTTTTGGCATATTTAAAAGCAAAAATTATTCATACACTGTAAGAACACAGAGGCTCTTTCAGCAGCCTGCCTTGGGCTGTCTCTCTGCTGAACAGTACAGTTCTCACCGCACATTTTATGAGGGAGAGAGTGCAGCAAATTCTACCAAACATTTCATACACTCGCAAATAAAAGAGTTTACATGTTTTTAATGACTGTATTGGAGGCTTAGATACCGGAATACTATAAATAAAACATGATAGAGAATGAGTAACTTCTTTCCATGTCCTGATTACATGTCTAGTACATGTCACATAATTGTCAACATTCGCAGGACTGTCGTTTACAAAAATAGCACTTTCTATATTTTTAATGGTGAATGCCATTTTACTGCCATTTTATAGTAATACAATAAATATATTTTTGTCAGTTTTTACAAAGACTTGTTTTTGTGATTTAAATATAATAAATGTCACATAGAAATACACTTTTAAAGTCATTTAAAAACATCACAATTAGCTTCAAAGATGTCACTTCCATACATTATCACACGAAAATGATGAAATGCAAGGTTTTCCATTGAGGAAGGAAATGGTAACTCAAAAGGTTAAGAACTAAACCAGATTTCTTTTTTTTAATAACCTCACAGGCAACACCTGTAACTGCCCATCAGTCAGTTAAGACAAGTTGAAGCCTCTGGAATAAGAGCGCTTATCGTCAAACATTAAAAAAAAAAAAGTCAGATTGCCTTTTGTTTAAGTAACCTTCTGTGATTTACTTTAAGTTAGCTATTTTGTTTTGTGCCACTTCCACCTCCATTCTAGAAGTCGTACTGGGAAACAAACATGGTGACTTTGGTGATGTACCTCCCCAGCTGGACTCGCCTCTCTAGCTCAGTCATCTCCACTTCTGCCTCCAGCACGCTCGGGCCCTGCACAGGGCTCACCAACATCAGCTGACCCGTCACACGGTCTGAGCGCTGCACAGTGAAGTGACGCCGAGCTTGCTTTCCACCCAGCAGGGAGAAGCGAAGCGTGTCACCGATCGGACGCAATGCTGAGACCCTGAACATAACACGAGGAGCTGACAGGTTGGACACTACAGCCAGGTAATGGTAGGAGAAAGAGTTTGGAGTTTGAGAACATGCCTTGTTGTCCACGGGGCAAGGGTTACGTTCACAGCGCCTGGAAGAAGGTGGGACATTTTAGGACTATGTAGCTGGTGTGGTTAAAACAAAACAAGGACAGGACAGCATGTTCCAACTATGGAATCAAGGAAAAAAAAAGACCTCATCCCCATATGTTTTTGTTACTGTGCATCTTAATGGGATAATGGGGAGTCAACTTGGATTTCCAAAAAATGGTAAGTACAATACTCACATAGGCGATGTCTTGACATATGTAGCATTTGGGACTTTGGGGCAGTCTACACGGACACACTGGAAACCACCGTATGTATTAATGCACGTTTGCTCCTTTGTGCAGTTGTTCTGTCTGGTGGCACATTCATCAATGTCTGTGTGAAAATAATACAATGTGACAATGATGCAAAATGTTAGTTTAGAATATCAGTCATACTTCATAAGAATGACTTCACTCATGTGTGATAAAGATCATAACATTTCTCAAGATCTCAAGTCAATCGGTCACTGGTGTTGGTCGTTTTGGTACTGAACATAACAAGATTTCTTTCAAATAAGACACACAGCCACACATGAAATACTTTTCACAATGTTGAAAATGAATATTTTAAGATAAAATTAAAACTTGAAGCATGTAAAAATAAGAAACACACAAAAAAAACAACCACCTTTACAGCTGCGTCCATCACGGGTCACGTTGTATCCTGCAGGACAGGAACAGCGGTAGCCTCCAGGGGTGTTAACACAAGTGTGTAAGCACAGTCTCCCAGCCTGGCCATTATGGAACAGCTGACATTCATCTATATCTACAGTAAGCATTATATTTAGGGTTAACATGCTTTTTTAAAAATAAATTTGTGTACATCTGTTTGAGTTACAAGTGGTCGTCGCACCGGTGCAAGTGTTGCTGTCTCTGCCAGAGATGGTGTAGCCCGGCTCACAAGTGCAGTGGGTGGTCCCCTGCATGATGGTGCAACGTGATGGACGGACATAGGGTTCAGTGGTGGCAGCAGGCAGGGTAGAAGCTGCAGCGGCAAGTGGGGAAGTGGCAGCAGAGGTGTTTGTCATGGTGATGAAGACTGAATGAGGGTGACACAGATGGAAGAAAAGTGTGACCCTGTAATATTTCGAGTGTTATCTGTTTGGGCTCAGCAATGTTGAGTCGATCATTAAAGGCCAATCTGTGACAGATACTGTTGATGCTGAGAACACTGTGGTGACAAGCAGTCAGTCACAGCTGCCAGTGTGAACTGAAGCAAAGGGGAGCGTGACTCACTTTTTCCAGCATGAAGCTCTTGCATATTTCTGTGATTTTTTAAAAAAAACTTTAATCCAGCGTGTGGCTACTGTGAATGTATAAATTCACCATTAGAATTTATTTACAATGTGAAATTCATGATTTAAAAATATGTGTGAGCCTGTCAGCCTTCATCTATTTACACAGGTGATGTGTGACATCATATAATGTCTGAATATGACAGCCAGTCTGTACTAGAACTGGAATGAAATACTTGAAGAGCATGTTGTGCTTAAGAAGCAATGAATATATTGTCTCTGAGTCACCATTATGTACAGTGCAATGGTTCCAATGATATAGCATGGAGTTAACCTGTTTGTGTATCTATCAAAGAGATGATACTGTATGCTGATAAAAGATGGTAGTATAATCTATGTTTTGTAATTTTTCACACATTTCGCTATATAGCGTTCGAAAGAAATTGAGTGAAATGAAATAAATGATAAAACAGTACAACTAAAATAGTGCTGAGCTTTCACTTGAACTTGTCCCTCAAAAACCAAAGACTTGACTTGGACTTCCAAAAAAAAACCCCAAAAAACTTTTGAATATGTTTGTTCCTACAATTGCCCGTACAGATATACAAGGTGTGCTACAGGAAGAAACTGTTGGAGTGGACTTTTTAAATAAACAGAGAAGAAATTAAATTGGGCTCTGGAGACTTACAGTTTCTGTTTGTGAATTAATTCCACCATTCGCACCAGGCAGCTGCTGTCACTCAACCAACATTGCCTTGGACTTCAGGCTGGAATGCAATAAAACTCAATTTGTGGAAAGTCGTCCTGCCTTATATTGGCAAGCCAAAACACTGGTCTATGTAATCTCCTTGAGCAGACTGGGAGGATTTGGACATAGGCGATGGAAATGCACTATGCAGTCCAGTTTACTTATTAATGTTTATTTGTTGTATGTATAGGTCTTGATATTAAAGCATCACAATGTGTTCCCTGTAATTTAAATGTGAACAGAAGGAAAACTGTGTACTAAAATGCACATTTGAACATGTTGTGGGTTATACCTACATGTTGGCACAGGGCTCTGACAGGTGGCTCCAGACCAGCCTTTGGCACAGGTACAAGAGAACTGGTTCACTTCATCCACACATGTCCCACCGTTCAGGCATGGCGAGGACGCACACTCATTGATGTCTGAGCGAAAACAGAGAAAGGAAGGATACACAAAGTAAGTCTTTCACTGTATTTTAACCTCCACAGACATGAGGACACGGGCAACCAAATACCTTTGATGCCTAGAGATAAATGTGATGCCATGGCAAATGTACGTGAGAGAAGGAAAAATGGAACGGATGAGTTGACTATTAAGTGAAGCCTAAGTGTAGAGAAAAATGTTTTGATCAAATGGCCTTTGAGCTGTTCTCTTTAAAGCCAGTAAACTGTCAGATAACAGAATATCAAATGTCATTGACTTCAATGAGCTCTTTTGGACAATGTCCAAGTTACATGAAGGGGAAAGATGATCATGGCTCACATATGAAAAGTATCTCTTTGTGGAAAAAAAAAGGTTTTGACAAGTATAATTCAGAGAAGGAAGAAACAGCAGAGAAAGAGAAGGTTACAAAGAGGATGATGACATTGTAAAAGCGATCAGCGAGTTAACAGCATCAGAGCATGTCCAGTCAGGGTGGAGAAAAGGAAAAATGTTGGTAGGAAGAGGCAGAGAAAGAGGAGGAGGTTGCTCACCTTTACAGGTCATCTGCTGGCCACTCCAGGTCAGGCTATCCTGACAAAGTCTGCTCTCTGACCCCACAAGTTCAAAACCAGGGTCACACAGAAAATGGACTTCATGGCCCACTGTGTGTGACTTGCCTAGTTTCCTCCCATTGATGGGGTTATCCAGTTTTGGGCAGGTGCCTATTTGGAAAGTGGTAGGTTATTTAAAAAAAGAGAAGAGCAGATATTTCACCATTCTACATATGAATAAATCAGTTTTTCTGGGGTATTTCCGCACTGTTGATGGCTCTTGTGTTCTGTTTTCCGGCATTGCTCTGCAACAGGTTTATTTTCTTCTTAAGGTTGCGGAGACTCTGCAGGTATGAGGCTTCGTGGGCTGAGAGAAGCCTCTGGACCTGCTTCAGAGAGCCCTGTATTTCCTGTCTGCTTGGACATTCCTTAAGAAAACACAGGGAATATGACTAGTTTCACGAAGTATTCATTTATATTTCAAAACATCTTTTCCAGAACTGATTTTAAATACAGTGGCAGGACTACAAAAATCTGAGTAAGTGTGAAATTTGAAATGTGAAATTTAGAATCTTTACTTATGAAAAAAATGTAAAAGTCTTTGGCAGTTTCAGGGGATTTAAACATTTATGTTGTACTATATTTTCTGTTTCTGTTTGGACCTGTACTCTTAGAGATTACTTGTTCAATAGTTTCATGTGAATTATTCGAGGGGGATGGTGTTTTGCTGAATTTAAGTACAGTATATAGAAATGCTATTCCTCTGCCTTTAAGGGAGTTAAAAATAAATATTTGTACACACTACATAAAGACCATGAGATGACAAGGCAGTGATGTCACTTACGTTGCCTGACATCTTTCCATTCATTTCAACATCTAGAATCCGTCACAAAATCATGCTAAATGAATAAAAGACCTGTATCATGTCTGACTAAAAAAAATCTTACACAAACAAAAGATTCATCTTTTCACCATGATTTTGCAATCAAGCATCCTGTGGCTACATCATAAAATAAAATTGAATTTTGTTGTGAAGGAAAATAATCTTGAACTACTCTACTGCCAACATGCGTTTGAAGATACCTGCCAAAGTAAATCTTTTGACTTTACTGCTCAATTTTGTGGATGGTTTGCTTAACTGCGTGCAAACAAATGAATGTCTGCTAAATGAGTGTATTTGAAGCCTTCTGCAGAACAGAGGCTGGGTTGTTACAAAAGGGAGTAAGTCCAACAGGATCAGAGAGGATATTAGCCTCCTCCTCTTCAAGCTCGATACTGTAACTCACTCATAAACAAGCAAACAAGCAATACTCACTGAGAGTATAACATCTTACTATTCCTGTCATGTGGTTTTTTTTTAGGTGTAACTCCATGTTAAGATGTTGTTTACATAAAGTTATGTTGGGGATGAAATCAGCAAAAGCTATTTATCTTGCATTATGTGGAATTGCTCGCTCTTTGTGATGTGGTGGATTCATTCCCCAGCTTCAGACAGTTGGCTAATATGCGTCTGCTGCTTAAACATCACTTGTTTTATAACCTCCCTATTGGCTGGAAGGGAGAGGGAGTGGCTCTGTTTATGAGCTACTTCCTCTCCTTCACTCAACAGCATCATTCTAGGCTGTCTGTCCTGTCATTTCTTGCATGTTTTCAGACAACCAATTAGTGTTTTCTTCCAGCCAGGGTTATGTAAGAAAAGCAAACATTTGTTCAAAACACCTTTCTGATCTGGACAGAACTGGGGTCTGGAGAGACTTCAGTTGGCGTGAGGGGGTGGGGTGATTTTGGCGTGTATTTGCAGTGTGGTTGTCAAAGGCCTCTTTCTTCCTGCGTTTTCTGCATTTCGCACGGTTTCATGTTAACTGGACGACACTGTGTAGGAGGCACGCATCACTGGAGCTCGATAATGTACTATTAAAACTGCAATATTAATGTGTTACAACTGCGAGCAATATTGCCAAACACAGAGAAGATTAGACCCTCAAACTCATATTTTTATGGACATTTATCAAAATATAACCATTATTGGACATCACAATGATGCACAAACAAACATATGAAGGCCTTGTTGAGACATCTGCAGGACTGCTTTCAAACACAGCTTTGATATTCAGAGTGGATATCGAGTGTCCATTCACTGAAGCTTCTTGTGCATGAAAATATAAATATGACTCAGGTTTTGCACAACTTTCCAAGTGATGCCCTGCAAGAACGTTCACAGAGCTGTTACTGAGATTTGTGAAATAATTCTCTTCCAAGCCATGCATGATCATCAATTAATCAATTTAGCAGAGCATGTTATAAGCATGTTGCAAACAGTTTTTTTAAAACATTAATTATCTAAGATGCAATTCATTGATAAACTAGTTAGCATTTACTTACCTGTCCCATAGCTGGATAGAGGATGCACAACAAGGTGCTAATAATCACTGTTGATGCGACCATGTTTCACCTGATCCCAGTGCAATTGATAACCAGTCCTCCAAAACATAAGAAGCAGCAGGCAATGTGAACTTTGAGTGTGTGTCAGGGCTCCAGGTGAGAGAATGACCACAGCCGGCAGTGGAGGAGCTGCAGCAGCAAATCGCTGAGGAATGTTGTGTTTACTCCCCAGGAGCCAATCAGGAGGAGACCTCTAGAGAAATGTGACCACAGTATTATCCCTTTACTTGACTGGGCACTATTTCTTGTTTATGCTAAAGTTTGCTAGGGAAGATGTTGTCCTCATTTTTACTGCACATAAATATGAAGTAAGAATCATTCTGAAGGACATGCAGTACGTTATGTGAAAGAATGTAGCACAAAACATCAGAACAGAGGAGGAGAACCAGTGACTACTAGTTGAAAATGCTTTCTGATGTTGGTAGAGACTTGTTTGAAGGAATTATTTTTACATACAAAAGTCAACAGAGCTATTCATATATATTCGTATTAACGTATATTACTATGACATATATTTGTCCACTCATCAAATTAGTCGTCTAGAATCTGTCAGAGAATCTTGATGTCAGATTTCTGCTTTTGTAACTAGAGATGTTCACAAAGTTTGCTGAATGATAGATGTTAAAGAGTTGCTGGGCCCTCTACAGGAATATGTTCATGTTTGCATTTCTGGACTGAATAATAGTTGGATTGAACATAAAAGCACAACTTCTGTTGTCTCATGTTACAAACCTCAGTCTCATGACAAGGGGCTTTGTGACTGCAAAGGTCTACAGATAAAATACAATGGGAGGAGATGACAGGAATTTAGCATTTATATTTTATTTGCTTTAAAATGCAGTAGATTACTTATATATATGCATCTGCAAAAAAGTAATTCTATTTTGTTTTTTTGTTTTTTACCAAAATGCTAGTTGCTAGACGTTAAAAATTATAATGCAGCATATTTATATGGGCAGAAAACTTTTGAGAAAATGCATTCTTTTGAGAAAATGCATACTGTTTGTGGTGGAGGATGTAAGATTGCATTGATTTTTCAGACAAAAAAAAAACCATTTAGCAAAAAAAAAAAAGAAAAAGGAAAAATTGAATTTAACGATGGAAACTCCTTGTCCTACAAGGAGCATTTGCTCCGTAGATAAACAGCATGTGCAACTGACACTGCTGCACCAAAAAGTAATGAGGAGTCCCAGGCTCTCCAGTGCTGATTCGAGCTAAAGCAGGAAGGAGCTTAAAGTAGTTCCCTTGACTGATGGATTCAGCTGAGAACTCCTCTTAGCAGGTGGCTGAGTCTAACGAAGCCCAGAATGAACTGCAATTGTAGCTGTTGTTTGGCTCAGCTTGGTCAGACAGTCTCTCACCGATGTGGCACAATGACAGATAAGAATGGGCGGACTGGGAACTAAATCCTTGTTGCAAAATACATTTCAGCCCATGGGGAGAGAAACGAGTGGGAGTCTATTGTGTAGTGCTGTCTCATCCCCAAACTCACATCGTCTCCACAATGTGCAAACCATGAGTCACACTTCCCACAAGGGTGGGTGGGTAAAAATGTTGTTACTAAAATCCTTAAAAAAGCTACCTCCTGCACTTTGGCATGCCTGTAAAGCTTCGTCTGAACTGACTCATTGGACTGACACGCAGGACTCTCCAAACAAACTTCCCCTCATTTAATAATAATGATCATTCACGCTCGGCTGATCCTCTGTGTTTGTCTTTAGGAAATGATGATATAATTCAGTGATCGTGTTACCGACTGGTGCTCATTACAAACTTGCTGCCTGTATGAAAACATAGTATTTAAGTGCAGCTGTGGTTACCTATGCTATATTTCCCTTTTTTTATATCACAAATCCCTTGCAAATAGCAATTAAAACTCTTTTTATTCTACTAAATTTATTTAAATGCTGTACTGTCATACAGATCAAAACCTTACATAGAATGAAGTGCAGTGAAATAATTTGTCCATTTTACATCCATTGAGGTTGTATATTTGTCTGTTTGCTTGTTTTAGCAGGAGGAACCAAAAACCTCTTGAAGGATTTTTCTTTCATGAGAGAAAGTGTTCCTTACACAAAATAAGGAACCATTAATTTTTTGAGTACAGGTTCAAGATTTCAAGGTTGTTTTTTTTGTAGTTGGCTAACTTAATGAAACAATTAAACTTGTCTTTTTCTTGAAAGAGGAGATTAATCTCAACTTTCTATAATATCATAGCTGTGGACATTCACTTTATTCACATACATTTACTACTTTGCACTATTAGTAAGTACAAATTTGATCCTGGGCTAAAATTATAATTCAGATTAAAATATTTATCTATTATAAAATAGGAATTTATATTTATCATTTTATAAATATCTATAATTGATCTTTTGTTTTTCTTTAATGTTCTAGAAAATTCACCCTTACCCCTCTCGGATGAGCTGGACAATAATTTATCATAAAGTTGAAAAAGGAACTGAACTAATAAAAAGATATACAGTATCAGAAATTCAGAAGAAAACAAAGACACCATAAACACACCATAAACACACAATAACATATAATAATGCATCGTCATCCATATGATACAATCCTGCAAATGGAATTACCATTCATACCATCACTAACATGATATATCAAGAATACACTTCACTTACTTTTACTTAAGAGTATTATAACAGTGTAACACTGGAGCTTGAAAACTTTTCCCACCACTGCCTCCATGTGGACAAGTATTTTTTCCCCTTACTTTGGTGTTTGGACCCACCTGCACTGCAACACATGCTGGAGTAACTTTTCGCTTGTAAAACATTTCACTGTAGCTTCTCATTTCAACACTGATCATTGTGAGTAATATTGAATTTTCTAGTGATTTCTCACAACAGTTAAGGACTGATGACAGGTTTCAGTCGTTGCTGGGACAGTGATGCTATTTAACAGAGATGTTGTGCATGACGATGCCTTTCAAAGCCGTTGGAGTGGAAAGAGGGAGGAGAAGATCAGAGAAGCAGGATGACTGTGAGCAAGCGACCACTGTTGCTGAAGACTCGCCAGGAGTTCACAATGGAGCCTGTCACAGCTTCTCCATGTTTGTATCTCTTTGTGATTTTCTCTCTTTTGCCTCTGTTTACCCTCGCCAACTGGATTATCACAGAGACTCCGGACCTGTCCACTACCGGTAAACACAACACAATTTGCGCATATGTCAGATGTCCATGAGGGAGTTGAGGTGAAGCTTAAACTTGCACAGTTTGATTGTTGAGAAAATATAGACATTTCTTTGTGTAAATGGAATTTTAGCAGGTAGGTCTACAGAAAAATATTTCTTTTTGATCCAGTGTTTGAAGTCAGGCAGTGATCCTTCAGGCTGTGGACTCATGTTGCCTTTCTTTACCGTCCAAACCTGACAAAAAACCAACAACCCAACTTTTCTGTTGCTGCCTGCTGTGCTCTCAAGTTTGGCAGCAGATGAACACACAAAAAAAAAGAACAAAAAAGACCCGACACAATATTACTGACCCAGCAAGGATCTGAATCATTATTCTTTTAGGTGAACTGTACTCTGATGCATGATAAGGAATCAGACTAGATTGGATCAGATCAAATTTGTGATTAACTAACAGTTTAATCCTTGTTAATGGTTGAAGGATTTCACAACAACTTTTATCTAATATGGAATGTACTTGTCATGGATTCCATTGCAAAGTAAGGTGAATCAAGTTTAATCTCTTTATCTTTTGAATTTGTCTACATAAATCTGTAATGAATGGTTGATAACACATTAGATAGTGGTGTGGTAGATCAGAGGACATCTTTATTTTTATTTTGTATGAATGCATGTTTTACATAATTAAAACTATTAGATGTTGTTATTGTTACCTATTTATGTCAGCATGCATATAAATACATGGTTATTATGATAAACCTTTATTTACTGGGAAATTGATAAAATAGCTTTTACTGCCTCAGGCCTGAAAAAACGTTCTTTTTGACTTTGGTGTTTTCACACAAACACACACACACACACACACACACACACACACACACACACACACACACACACACACACACACACACACACACACACACACACACACACACACACGGTACTAAATGAACTTTTTTCCAGGGCTCAGTCTGAAGGAGCAGTTGCAGATTGTCGACCAACACAACAGAGTGCGCAGCCGGGTCCAACCCATGGCAGCTGACATGCAAAAAATGGTTTGTGTCCTCGGTCGTCTGTTCCTCTATGTCTGTTTTGATGTTACAAATGCTGTTCTAAACGGGGTGATGATGCAAACATGCTTTTGAGTACATACATAGCTTGTAGCACAGTGACAGTATAGTCCCGGGCAATGTGCAGTGTTGACTCAGCGTCTGAGTCATGGATGCTGTTCTTACACAACAGCATCTATGACTCAGGGACATTGAAAGGGATTTCCTTTGGTTCACGTACAATTACATTCATTCAATTATTCATTTTCTCAACCCGCTTCATCCGCTTGCGCAGGGCACAGGGAGCTGGAGCCTATCCCAGCTTGTTATAGGCCGTGAGGCGGGGGAAACTCCGGCCGCGACGCCAATGCACCGCGGAGCTACACTCAGACATACAAACCTGCACAGACACTCATTCCTACAGTCTATGTGGGACCGGTCAATTAGCCTGAAGCTCATGTTTTTGGATGTGGGAGGAAGCCGGAGAACCCGGAGAGAACCCACGCAGACACGGGGAGAGCATGTAAACTCTGCACAGAACGGGACTTGAACCCAGAACTGCCTTGCTGTGGGGCAACAGTGTTACCCACTGCACCACCGTGCCACCCGTACAATTACATTTAAAATTTAATTCTTCGTATTAAAAGGGATATTTCTGAACCAAAGCAAGGATGAAAAATTGTATTAAAGCGTTCCTTTGTGGTACTGGGTTTAGTTTCCTCTGATTTACTACAGGTTTAGTGTAAAGCAAAATAGTTTAAAGCTTTATTCAGCTGTGTGTCACCTTCTGTAAGTTGCACAGAGAACTGACACTGACAAATAAATTTGATGGATTAAAAATCAAACCAGCGATGTTGTTTGGTCTAGAGACAGTGTCACTGAGGAAAAGACAGGAGACAGAGCTGGAGGTAGCAGAGATGAAGATGCTGAGGTTCTCTCTGGGAGTGACCAGGAAGGATAGGATCAGGAATGAGTACATCAGAGGGACAGCACATGGTAGAGGTTTTGGAGATAAAGTCAGAGAGGCCAGATTGAGATGGTTTGGACATGTCCAGAGGAGAGATAGTGAATATATTGGTAGAAGGATGCTGAGTTTTGAACTGCCAGGCAGGAGGCCTAGAGGAAGACCAAAGAGGAGGTTTATAGATGTAGTGAAAGAGGACATGAAGGTAGTTGGTGTGAGAGAAGAGGATGCAGAAGACAGGGTTAGATGGAGGACACTGATTCACTGTGGCGACCCCTGAAGGGAAAAGCCGAACGGAAAAGAAGACGAAGACGAAGAAAAATCAAACCAATTATTGTTTTTAATGGCATATCTGCCTCAGAAAGTTGACAGTGATAAAAGAGTCGAGGGAGGTGTGCTATGCAATATTAAGTTTTGAATAATTTTTTTTAATCCAAATCTCCTTACATCTATTGCTCCACCCTGTGGTGCTCATCGTCACAGCTACAGTATCTTATCTGTTTGTGATTATGACCAAGAAGTAATGATGGATTATGAATGTCACAGTGCACCAGATATCCTCTTGGGCTAATGTCAGATTCAAGCAGGAGCAAACTGTCACTTTGTCATGGATTACATCCTAAAAACCACTCGCGCAGACTGAGCCTCTTTCTTTGACAGCTCCTCAACCTTCTAGAACTGTTCTCAACTGATAAGGCCATAATGATAATCATTCTGCATTCACAACTCTGCCATTACAGGTAATTTCCCCGTGAAAACCCTAAGATGAAGCGTTGCCGGTCTGAAGAGGCATATTAAAGAGCTTTACTGATAAGCGATAAAAGGCTTAAGGCGCCGGCTGAGTTTGTGAATATTTGAATAGGGTTTCTTTTTTTCCCTCCACACAGAAATGAACCACTAAGAATTGTGGTGAGATTGTGTTGCAGTGATTATAATACAGTCCTTTAGGCTTTATTTCCAGGATGAGATAAAATAACAATATTTTAGGAATTAATGATGCTCTTACCTTCTTTACCCAATACCCCATTTGAGGGATTTCTTTGAGAGGCTGAAAAGTTTTTTGAGGTCATGTCATCACTCTCAGAGACAAAACTATTTAGTATTTAGTTTTTATAAGTAAATCATAACCCGACTGTGACTGTAAGATTATGTCAATCTTTCTCAAAACTTCCCATGTCAAAATACTTCATTTCAGCACAGTTATGGTTGGACAGATTCACGCTGTAGTTTGTTCATTCAGACAAATTAAATATTCTAGTGTTGTCAATGGTGGCACAAAGAAGGCAAAATGCATGTAAACACACATCCATCATGACTGGTGGACGTGAGAGCAGAGTCAACATTGAGTCAAAGGGGGTTAAGTCTTCAAACAACGGCATCAGTGTCATATTTCTGAATTCTATCTCACAGAAAAAACAGATGTTTGATTAAATATTTGGGGGTCCCAATTGCAGTACTGTCGACTACACACACTGCTTCTTTGCGTAATCATAGTTTTCTAGTAAACAAGGAAGTATGGGCCGCAAAAACTAAATTTGACTTCAATAATAATAATTTAATTATTAAGAGGTTGTAATTCTTTCAAACTGTTCAGAAGTAGTGAAATGTTGACCCTGCACAAAAGGTAACACATTGTTACCAGGATTAGGAAATGTAATTCATGAATTTCAAATTGTGATCGGTTACACTGCGAGAGATCTTCACACAGAAAGGTGTTATCTTTGTGTTACAGCCCAATACAATCTATGCATTAATACATGATTGGTTGATCTATGATAATGCAAAAAAGGAGTATTTAAACCTTTAATATTATGCATGTTATTAGAAAGCGAAATTAAGTAAACTTAATTTCATTTTAAATTCAAGTAGTGAGTGTAGTACAGCTAATAAGGCAGAGTGATTGTGGAAAGCTTGAGTGGAAACCAGTTATTTATCTAAATCAACAACTGCAAATCTTTGAAAATGAGCCACTCAGCAAAGTGTTTGTACAAGTGTTGCACACAATGAGTGTCAGTCTGTGTTTGTTGGCAGCTGACCCTCAGTGTCCTGCAGCCTGCTGCCCACTGCATGATGGCTCTGATCCATCCACAGGGGATAAAGAAAATCAGGTCTGCTCTATTAGAAATTCAAAAGATGGTATCTATTACATATTAAAAGGGGCACTCCAGATCCAAATAGAATAGTCTGAAAAATTAAGTTATGCTAGAAATGTCCTGTTGCTAATTAATGATGTTAATACATTTTTTATCGTTCAGGCAGAAGTTTAAAAAAAAACAATAAACATCAAATAGAATTGGTCACATTTGACAGAATTGTACAAGCAAACCTTGGTTTTCGTACGCTTTGGACATCGAACAAATCAGAATTCGACCTAATTTATTCAGAATTTTTTTGTCTTGGAAGTCGAACAAAAACTTCAAGTTCAACGCAAAACAAACGCAGTAACATCCATCCTCCTCCTCTCCCTCTCCAACGTTCACGTATGCCAACTGCTCACCACCACAAAGGTAAAAATTCTTATCTTTATTGTTCTTATGCTTTAACTGTAATGCGCTTTATTTTTGGCTTACTGTATTCAATAATTTTTTTTGCGTTCCATTGCCCATGGTATGAGTTAAGGTACTGTAATCTTCTGTCCAAAAGACGACGGTAACTCGTACCGGAATCTGCGTGGTGAATGATCAGCGGAACAAAATACGTTTTTCTCTTCTTAATTGAACTGGAGCCCGATATGCTCACCTGAACACACACTTGAACACTGGCACATTACGCATGTTGTGTAAAACTTTTGCCAAATCAAACATGCGAATCAAACCTATGACTTCCATACTGGATAGGTCGAGGCCCGGGTTAACAACGATTGCCATCGGTGCTGTTGACCTACAGGGCGCTGGTGGAAATTGGACTACTGTTGGTCGAATAAGGAGAGGAGGAAAGTGTGTTTGCACAAAGAGAGAGAAGAGGAACACCAAGAGTATAGGACTGAGAGTAGGGACATTGAATGTTGGAACTACGACAGGAAAAGGTAGAGAGTTGGTTGATATGATGCAGAGGAGGAAGGTAGACATCCTGTGTGTCCAGGAGACCAGGTGGAAAGGTAGCAAGGCTAGAAGTTTAGGAGCAGGGTTCAAGTTATTCTGTCATGGTGTAGATAGCAAGAGAAATGGAGTAGGAGTTATCTTGAAGGAGGGGTTTGTTAGGAATGTCCTGGAGGTAAAAAGAGTGTCAAGTAGAGTGATGAGTCTGAATCTAGAAATCGAAAGTGTGATGTTCAATGTTGTTCGAGGGTATGCTCCACAGGTAGGATGTGAGCTGGAGGAGAAGGAGAAATTCTGGTTGGACATTGATGAAGTAATACAGAGCATGCCTAGAAGTGAGAGAGTTGTCATTGGTTCAGACTTCAATGGACATGTTGGTGCAGGAAACAGGTGATGAGGAGGTGATGGGCAGGTTTGGTATCCAGGAGAGGAACGCAGAAGGACAGATGGTGGTTGACTTTGCAAAAAGGATGGAAATGGCTATAGTGAATACTTTCTTCCAGAAGAGGAAGGAACATAGGATGACCTATAAGGGTGGTGGTAGGAGCACATAGGTAGACTACATCTTATATATATGGTGTAATCTGACAGAGCTCAGTGACTGTAAAGTAGTGGTAGGCGATAATATATCCAAACAGCATAGGATGGTGGTGTGTAGGATGACTGGTGGTGAGGAAGATGAAGAGGACAAAAACAAAGCAGAGGATGAAATGGTGGAAGCTGAAAAGGGAAGAGTGTTACATGACTTTTAGAAAGGAGTTAAGACAGGCTGTGGGTGGTCAGTAGGTGCTGCCAGATGACTGGACAACTACAGCTAATGTGATCAGGGAGACCGGTAGGAGAGTGCTTGGTGTGTCATCTGGAAGGAAAGTAGATAAGGAGACTTGGTGGTGGAATGAGGAGGTACAGGAGTGTATACATAGAAAGTGGTTAGCTAAGAGGAAGTGGGACACTGAGAGGACTGAGGAGAGTAGACAGGAGTACAGGGAGATGCAGCGTAAGGTGAAGGTAGAGGTAGCAAAGGCCAAACAAGAGCTTATGAGGACTTGTATGCTAGGTTGGACAGTAAGGAGGGAGAGACTGATCTATACAGGTTGGCAAGACAGAGTGACAGAGATGGGAAGGACGTGCAGCAGGTTAGGGTGATTAAGGATAGGGATAGAAGTCTATTGACAGGTGCCAGTAGTGTGATGGGAAGATGGAAAGAGTACTTTGAAGAGTTGATGAACGTGGAAAATGAGAGAGAACAAAGACTAGAAGAGGTGACTGTTGTGGACCAGGAAGTAGCAAAGATTAGTCAGGATGAAGTGAGGAGGGCACTGAACAGGATGAAGAGTGGAAAGGCAGTCGGTCCTGATGATATGCCTGTAGAGGTTTGGAAGTGTCTAGGAGAGGTGGCAGTAGAGTTTCTGACTGGGTTGTTCAACAGGATCTTAGATAGTGAGAAGATGCCTGAGGAATGGAGGAGAAGTGTGCTGGTGCCCATTTTTAAGAACAAGGGAGATGTGCAGAGTTGTGGCAACTACAGAGGAATAAAGCTGATGAGCTATACAATGAAGTTATGGGAGAGAGTAGTGGAAGCTAGACTAAGGGCAGAATTGAGCATTTGTGAGCAGCAACATGGTTTCATGCCAAAAAAGAGTACTACAGATGCAGTATTTGCTTTGAGGATGTTGGTAGAGAAGTACAGAGAAGGCCAGAGGGAGCTGCATTGTGTTTTTGTAGATCTGGAGAAAGCTTATGACAGGGTACCCAGAGAGGAACTGTGGTATTGTATGAGGAAGTCTGGAGTGACAGAGAAGTATGTTAGAGTGGTGCAGGACATGTATGAGGACTGTAAGACAGTGGTGAGGTGTGCTGTAGGTGTGACAGAGGAGTTCAAGGTGGAGGTGGGACTGCATCAGGGATCAGCTCTGAGCCCCTTCTTGTTTGCTATGGTGATGGACAGGCTGACAGATGAGGTTAGACAGGAATCTCCATGGACTATGATGTTTGCAGATGACATTGTGATCTGTAGTGAGAGCAGAGAACAGGTGGAGGAGAAGCTAGAGAGGTGGAGGTTTGTCCTGGAAAGGAGAGGAATGAAGGTTAGTCACAATAAGACAGAGTACAGGTGTGTGAATGAGAGGGGCTTAAGTGGAAGAGTGAGGTTACAGGGAGAAGAGATCAAGAAGGTGGAGGATTTTAAGTACTTAGGGTCAACAGTCCAGAGCAATGGAGAGTGTGGAAAAGAGGTGAAGAAGCGTGTACAGGCAGGATGGAACGGATGGAGATATCTAATAAATCTAATCAAATTGACAAAGAAGTGTTTGTAGGGTGCTACTCTCTGCAACCCTGCACATGATGGATGGATGGATGGACGGATGGATGGATGGATGGATGGATGGATGGACGGACGGATGGATGGATGGATGGATGGATGGATGGATGGATGGATGGATTGATGGATGGAGGCCCTCACCGTACTAAGCAGCTGATTTTTCTCTCGTTATTCCTTGTGTTTATAAAACACTGAGTGTAATGACATGAAATCCTTTGCAGGAGTGGGATGAACAGCTGGCTTTTGTTGCTAAGAGCGTAGCATCGTGTCACACAGACCTCCTTCCTCTCAACTCCTCATCTTTCAGCCACATTGGCTGGAACACAAATGTTTCTGCTCATGGCGTCGCTTCATTTTATAACATCATAGACTCTTGGTTCGAGGAAAGAAAAGATTTCCTCTACACAAGTGGGAAATGCAGAGAGAAAGCCATCTGTCAACATTACACACAGGTATGAAAACCAGGAGTTTTGCTTTTACGGACACCTCCCAGATATTTTCATCAAACGAGTGTTTTTAAGCTGATGTTGTGTGTCTGAACATCTTATTTTTGTGTAGCTGGTGTGGGCAACGACGAGTCACGTGGGCTGTGCCAGTGAGGTGTGTCTAAAAGATGGAGAGCTCTGGCAGAAATTCATCTGTGCATATTTTCCTGGGTAAGAATTATTCACCATTACCTCTTAAAATGAGATTGTTGAATTTCTTTAATAATCCATTAAAATTATCCAATTAATCCATACATAAATTCAGACTGCAGCAACTTTGCTATGTATTGAGCCCACATGTACTGTACTTTCATAGTAAATTGAATGAAAACTGCTGCATGTGGATAAAATGTTTTAATTGAAATTTTTATTCTGCTTTGTATTGATCCATGTTTAGTCTGCCAGGATATTCCCTTTAGCATAAATACTGCTGTCAAAGAACTAGGCATTAAAAATGATTTATACTGAATAAAGTAAATCAAGTTTGATAGATTATATAACTTCTTTTCAGTATTTTTGTTCTCTTGTTATAATTCCTGTCCTCTGTTGGTATTCTGCAGCATGTGTTTGTGTTGCTGCAGGGGAAACTGGGAGGTGAATGGTCTGCTGGTGAGGCCCTATAAGACAGGACTGTACTGCTCCCTCTGCACCTCTTCCATGTCTGGATGCTTCAGGCTTTGGGACCATGTTGGTGGCTTATGTGGTAAGATAACGTTTTAGTACATGCACATTTGAATGAATTCACTTATTTACTACCTTTCAATATTTTCTAATATTTTTCTATGCAAGTTTACATGCGTTTTGAGTGTTTCTCTGCCCTTTCATTGCTAATTTGGGTAAATGCACTGAGGAGCTGCAATTTTTATATGTGCATCTTACATTGTGAATCCATGTGTTTTTGTTTGTTGTATATGTTAATTTTTTGACAGAGATTCCAAGGAATCCGTGCCGTATGAACTGCGGTCGGCACGGACATCTAAACATTCCATCCTGCAAGTGTAACTGCAACCCTGGATTCACTGGACGCCTCTGCCAGGGTACTGGTTATCAACACACACACGCACACGCACACGCACACGCACACACACACACACACACACACACACACACACACACACACACACACACACACACACACACACACACACACACACACACACACACACACACAGTTATAAGTCCAATTTTCAGAGATAGGCAGATTTCACTGAATTTAGTGGTGGTTTTTTCAGTTCGCTGTCATGTGCAGTGTGTACACGGGCGTTTCAAAGAAGAGGGATGCTCTTGCATTTGTGAGTTTGGCTACGGTGGAGCTGAGTGTGCAGGTAAGCACGTGACAGTTTAGTCTAAGTTTCTTTGTGCTTCAGCAATTTGTTCCTGAGAAACAGATGGAGTAAAATTCAAAGCACCCACAAACCAAGGAAATCCATCTTGTTGATGCTGCATTCTGTATCCTTATGAATCTAGTAACCCAAGGACAATGTGGGGGAAAAATCAAGGAGAAAGACTATTAACTTGTTCCAAGCAGTATCATTTATGAGATGTACAGTGTGCATTCCTAGCTTCTGGCTAAATAGGTAACATTATCTCCTGTAACTTGATTTGATTTCTTTTATTAACCTCCCTTCAGCGTAGTTTTGGTGGTTTGTGTCCCACCAGAGAAAGTGCTGTTTCCCTTCCACAGCTGTGATGTGATGATAGATGGTGATTGTTTCACGGTGTCTTCAGAAGCTGATACTTATTACAGAGCCAAAAGCCAATGTCAGGTAAGACAGCTGTGCTGCCGCCCACTGAGAAATGGAGACTAACACAACAGTGTGAGTCTGTCATCTAACTCTGCACAGGAACGCTTTCATTCTGCTTTCTCTGTAGCATTTTCTTCTGCTGACACCAACAGGAACGAGGCGGTATCCTCGCTCGCATCCACAATCAGAAGGTTCAGGACATCCTGGCTTTCCATCTCAGTCAGCTGGAGATGAGCAACAAGGTCACCGACACTGACTTTAAGACACCAAACTTCTGGATTGGTAGTTTTTCATCTTACATGTGGATGAATGTGAAAATATTATCATGTTTTCTAACCCCAGACGGCACCATCACATGCAGACTCTGCTGTCGTTTTGACCAGATGTACTGCCAGGTGGAAGCTGTGAATGGTTCTGCACGGATAAAACAGCAATATTTTTGCTCCGCAGGTTTGACATATAAGCCTTTGAAAGACTCGTTTCGCTGGAACACAGGAGAGATCCCTCGATTCAGCAGCTTTGCCTTTGGGCAGCCTGACAACCAAGGGTATGAAACGCATTAACTGGCAAACATACGCTCTAAGGAACAAACAAAAAAATCTATCTGTCTGTCTGTCTGTGTCTGTCTGCCTGTCTGTGTCTCTGTCTGTCTGTCTGTCTGTCTGTCTGTCTGTCTGTCTGTCTGTCTGTCTGTCTGTCTGTCTGTCTGTCTGTCTGTCTGTCTGTCTGTCTGTCTGTCAGTCTGTCTGTCTGTCTATCTATTACCTACCTACCTGTCCATCCGTCCGTCCACCTGTCCGTACTTCCATGGTTTAACTTTTGCCTTCAGTTGAACATTGAACCTGACAGCAACTACAAACATACTTCACTTCTTGTGTTTCCCCGTCCAGCTTTGGAAACTGCGTTGAGCTGCAGGCATCAAGCGGATTTAACTGGAATGACCAGCGCTGTAAAACACAGAACAGATACATTTGCCAGCATGGTAAGGGTTGCTTATGGAAAGGTTGTTTTATCTTGTTGAAAGGGTGAATGTTTTGTGCAAATGGCCACCATATGTGTTCTGGTGGTCCTTCTGTTCGGAGGCAACTGTGCCAAAAACGGGGGGGAAAAATTGAGCACAGCAACAGCAAGACATCCACGGATAACTTAAAAGGAAGAATGGCTTATGTTCAAAAATGCATCCCCAAAACATACTAAAAAAAGAACACCTCGACCCTCCAAATCATTCGCCTATGATTGGTGGATATGATGGTTTGACCAGCAGAAGAAAAGGGTTTATACACCATCAATATTTTTAGTGAATTTATAAGCAAACACATATTTTATTTAATATCCAACTCCATTTATTGAATTCTTGACTTCAAGCATTCATACATCAGGAACATTTAGTTAGGCGCTTAAGACCCCGGTCCACAAAGTCCTGACAGAAAAATGTGGGACTTTACTGGAGATGAGACTGGCAGAAAATTAAAAGAGTTGAAGTCAGTTCTGAAGGTTCAGCATCACAAGGGAGACTTTTTACATAATGTAATGCCAGAAATATGGAGCTTTATTTCTTTTTATTTGTTTGGAAAGTATAATTGCTTTTATTCTCTATTTCTATAATTAAAATCGACTGTTCTGTTAAGTTATTGTTGTCCCTCCCTCTACCTGCTGAGCTGTACTGTGCCCAGACTTCTAGTATTACCTCCTGTCACTAATAATCACCCCAGGGAGAAGTGGTAAATATTAATCCTGTGTACCCATGAATAATGTGAACACAACATTGAAATCTCTGTCTGATCCGACTTATGTATTTAACTTGGTACTCAGTCTAAATCAGTGGAAACGATTGCTTACCATCAATACTCTTGGAATGATTAATGCACATCAATTGCACAAAGGCTCAGTGACATATCATTTACAATGAGTGGCATAGTGACAGGTCTTTATTGTTACCCATTCAACAGTGTCTTTGCAAGTAGCAGGTAACAAATTTTTTTCAAACCTAATTTTTCAAGACCCATTTATGTTTCCCTCTTTAACTGAGTAGAGCTTGTGGGTAGCACTGAGCTCCTTAAAGGTGAATAGTCTCCTAAACCGTTTCCTTCCATACTGTAAAACAAAAATCACTGAAGCTACAAAGCGCAAAATGCATCAATTCAGCTCATTAAAAGTACAAACTTATTTCCATTCCATTAGTCATTTTTAGGCTTCATCGTGCTTTTTAATATAAGTGGATGTCATGTAGCCTGAGGCAAACCCGATGTGTGCCTCCACACAGTGTGTGCGTTTGTGTGTCCAGATTCATAAAAAGGCATGTACTAGTTTGCACCTTTTTTGTTCTGGATTTTATTAACAATTTGTTCCATGTTCAGGTGAAATTGTGTGGTGTCTAGGAATAAGTCAGGCAAGACATGTATTTACACACATTTCTGTGTTTATTCTTTGTACAATGACTTAAACATGCTAAATTATGCACATATTTTTATTGTTTCTATTATGTTTGTGTTTGCGTGTCTATCACAGCTGCAGAGCACATTGCCCAGTGGGAGGACAGCCGGTGAAGCAAGGGATGCAGGATGTGTCACATTGTTGGGACATTACGTTTGTCATTGGTATACACTACTGGTCTTTGTATCAGTCCAATGTAACCTAAATTTACTGTTTGTCATTTACACAATTTTATATTTATTGTTTTAATATTAAATATATTTTATTTTGTAAAGGGTAAGGTATGTAACATAAATTGTATGCTATTTGGAAATTACGTACATTAATCATATTTCGAAATTTGGGAATATCTTTGTTCTGAGTTTGAGCTTGAATAAAAATGATGTCATTTACATATGTGTTCTTCTGTTCCTGTACTGTTCTGCTCTTCCGCAGCATATTCTCTCAAATGACCTTGCAATTGATTAATTCTGCTATAAATACAAATGTTTTAAGTCCCTTAAAGGCTGAAATGAAATACTTCAACTCTTTTACATTATAACTACCGATATAGTACAGTGTATTTAAGTAATATGAAAATTAATATAATAGACTTTTAAAAATTATTCCATATTTTCCCTCATTTTGTTTTACACAGTATATCTTGTAATTTAATGATTCTGGGTACTTTTGGGTTTGTATTTAAAGTATGTTAATAATAAAATTATATATTTTCTCGGAACCAAGTCTGGTTTTTACCACTAGTCTAGAATGTACATAGTTTATTTCTACACCTGAAATCTCTCTCTGATCTCCAATAATTTAAACAAAAAAAAAAATTGACAACAAAAGTATATTTACAAGGTTGACACTGTATTATCCTTAGAATAATTACCTGTCATTTGTCATTTCATGTGACCCCACCATAAGCTGGCATATTATCTTGGGTCTACCATGCTTCTTGTTCATAGCAAGCTAGGATAGGCTCCAGCAGACCTGTGAAATTCATGGGTGATAAAGGGCTGAAGATGAGACAATTACAGTCATCTCATCTACAAGAAAATGGATGGATGGATGGATGGATGGATGGATGAATGGATGGATGGATGGATGGACGGACGAACAAACAGACCATTTGCTGATTTATTCAGGGCCCCAGGACAGCCACTGTTGTCACATTAATGCCTGTTCAAGACAGGACTTTATTACACCTCTTCTATTAACGTTAGGTTAGGGTCTCTAAAGTAATGACATGATAACGTGGTGTTAGGCTTGTACAACAGTGGAGATTAAAAAGCAGCGAGCGACTGTTGGCAGCTGACTGAATGAAGAGGTCAACTAAAATGGCCTCTACCACAAGAGTTATGCTGACAAACTCCTGGTAACTGTAGAGTCATTGCCGTTGCAAGCAGATCATTGGCGGGTCATAGCCTCACCATAGTGTGAGTCATGAACTTTATGAAATCCTCACTAGACCCACATTTCGATCCAATTTCACTGAAATCCACACAAAACTGAATTATTGCGCTCACAAACTCACAGACACACAAACAAGCAAATGACACCTATCAAAAACTTGCCAGTGTTAGGCCTGGCTATACAGCATACTTCTTTTGCTCGCAAGAACGCTCATATTCTTTGTAAACGTCACACACTGGAGCAGGAATGATGCTGGTAAATAAATAAAGGCAGCCCGTCACTGAGTGAGATTTACTCTCTGAGAAACTTTTTCGCTGATGTGTCGGTTCATGTATGCCAGCTTCTCTAAACAAAGTACAAGTGTGATCTGTGTGTGTGTGCGTGTGTGTGTGTATGCGTGTGTGTGTGTGTGTGTGTGTGTGTGTAGTATCTGTGTGACGCAGTGCTGTAGCTTCCTGCTGGTCTTATGGTGCCCCCTGATAAGCTGGTGCTGTGGAGGGTTTCAGAATGGCACCAGTGGCAGTGGAATTAGCTTCCATTGTCATGATAATGACAGTGATACTCTTGCCCCCTCCCCGACCAGACCAGCTATTGTATGGAAACAGGAATGCAATTTCTCCTGCTGCGGCAACCGACAATCCTCAATGAGAGTGAAAGGTCCCTAAATGACTCTCTATTCAGGCGAGGCTGAAGGGCCAGCAGCCAATTAAAGTGGGAGCAGCAGAACAGTGCCATCCCAAAGACCCAGGGCTGTGTCTAAACACACACATTAAGTAGTGCCGAGACACACATACACCCATTAGTCAGTGCGATTTCCCTTCACAAAGAACATCAAATCCCTTAAATTATCTTTTACTTTTCAGGCCCAATTGTTTCTGACGTACAGGCAGTGTATATTAAGTAAATAAAGAGGTTTAACAACAACAACAACACAATATGCAATCAATCTCTGGAACAAGCTATTGCTTTGAAAATATCTAAATATTGGAGTTAGTCGAGAGTTTCTAAATAACGCCATCCATCATTGATGAGTTCTTTGCTGGTGTTTATGGTATAAAACTGTCCCCTGGTTCGTTGTGTACTGAGTGGCTACGAATAAAGTGGATGTGTGCTGTCCGACCCTGAGGGCCTTGAACTGAAATAAACTTACCGAGCCAGAAGCATTTTGCGAAAGTAACCCCACCAATAATCACTCACTGCCCCGACAATTCCTCACAGATCCTACTTAGACACAACAATCTTTTTCCAAAGCTAACTCAAACACATTTCCCCATGTGCTTTAGAAGCCCCCAGCTTCTCCTGAAAATCAGAAAATGACTTGTCATAACTGCCCGATTTGGGAAAACACTTGTGGATAAAATGTGTAGTTTGGGCATTGACTGTCTCTTGTATTAATTTCCCCAATCTAAACAGTATTATGGTAATGCCTGGAGGGGACAAAGATGTGGATCAGTCACAATTTCCTACAGTGGAACAGTTCCAGTTGAATCCATACCGATCTTACCCGACATCTGTACCCACGCGAAACGTGTTTTTAAACCTTCGTTTTCTCATCATTTGCTTATGCAGAGAAACTCTTTCACGTCTTTGTCTCATCCAGGGTCGATAACTGCAACGCCCTCCCTCAACGAGGGGGTGACAGATATTTAAACTCTTATGAGATCATTAACACATTGAGAGTTGTTAAGGTTATGTGAGTGAATGTGTTAACAATCTCTCATTAGTTTATGTATCTGGAACTGTCCAGTTGTCTCTGATTTGATTTTAAGGATCTGGACAGACGAGAGTTGGCACCAGATACTACACACAGTATCTCATTTTAAGAATATTACACTTTTCATTGATGCTACTTAATTGCTTGGATAAAAAAAGAGAAATGGTTTGAATGAGTAATCCTTCTACAAGGATGGAAATTAAAGTGAATAACTATTGGAATATGAGAAAAACAGAAATAATTATGCTTAAGAACACAAAAGGAGACAGAGAAGATAGTCATGTGACAAGTCTCTCTAATAACTAGCAATTTAAAGACACACACTACATCTACTGTCTTACATGTCGTAATTGCATTACCTTTAAAAATACAATTTTTCCTGGTTTATGTTGCTTATACTCTGACCTGAATGGCTTCTGCTTTACGTGAATAATAGTAGTTGTTCTTCAACCTCAATGGCTACATGGAGAGGAGCCATTATATACTCATAAATGTCAACAAAGCCCTTGAAAGACAAAAATCAAAGCTGAATTGAGATTACAACCACATCTGACAGAGCCTCTCTTTTTTCTCAGAGCTTCACAATAATCAAAAAAACCAGCATCTCAGCCAAATTTATCTTCAAATGGAACTAGTTCCCACCAGATGAAAAAATTACACTTGCTTTGAGTAACATTTGCTAAAAACATCGGACCTATTATTATAGGACTTTATTATGTCTATAAAATTTTAAAAAGTATTAAATTTATGTTGTATTTAGAAATATTTAGGTCCTCAGCTGAGAAAATTGAGATTAGGACAATGTTAATTTGATATTTTCATGAACACAGAAAGCCCCATGATGCACTGGGAGTGTACCCCACCACTCATCTGTAGCTAGCAACACCTGTGACCTGCAAGGTAGAAGGGTGGCTGAAGACGAGACGATTATGGTCATCTGTCAGAATTACTGTACAGGTCATCTTCTTGTGACGGTGAAGTCAACATTCATTCAGTTTTGGAAAAAAACAGTTTTCTTCACAGAAAGATGATGTCAGTTGCTCATTTTAATGCAATGTGTTTAAGACAGAGAAGAAGAAAATCAACCTAAGGATGACAGAAGGTTTGCATAGCAGTATTGGTAAGCTATGGTACAGTGGATGTTGGTGATACTATAATAGGTCACCCCTCTTTTGCTTGGGGAACTCCAGCATTCAAGCTGAAATAGCGCAATGGAGAAGCTGTCGGCTGCTGTTTTTGGATACTGAGGACGGGCGGTGCAGAGAAGGGTCTTTGTTATAAAAAACTCAAACTGAACCAAAACAGACATTAAAAAGGTTTTAATGAAATACATCAATTTGGCACGTGACTCTCAACGGCGCATTGGTTACTACAGGACGTAATATCTGATATAAAATTAGCAACAGACATCAAGGAGCACAAAATATCTATCTAACAGATGGTTATTACAAGGATGGAGATTTAAAGCTTTCATCTGACACCAGGATTTCTGTCTTACTGTAAGTAGAGCTCTTGTTCTTAGGCATGTTCGTCCTTGAAGACTGCAATCAGTCTCCAATTATCTCTCTTTACATCTGAATGAGCAAAACCAGCTGTACTGAAAGATCCGATGATACAGGAGGACCTGTTGTGTATGTTTGTGAGAGCAGGTGGATGATACTTAAAGACAGAATTAAAGAGTGATTTCTAATCAACGGAACGAATCAGGGAAGATTTGCACCGAGGACTTGCTTCATTTCTCCACCTGCTTGTCTCCTCACTAGCGTGGGGGCAGCGTTTTCCTCTCAGCCACATTCCATGAGGATTTCTACTACAGAAAATCACATGAGGGCATTCAAATAGCAACTACTAGGCGAGTAAGATTGAATTATGATTATGGGGTTGTGTTGAATTAATTGTTTGAAACAATTATGTTTCTCTAATTTCTTTTTCCAGCTCTAAAAAAAAACCTAGAATAGACAAAGATGAGCATTGGTTTATAGAAAGAAATATAAACCGTACTAATCAGAGTTTTCAATATGAACACATTTTGGTTTTACATCAAACCAATATTCAGTCTAGTCTGAAGCCTGCAGTTATTATGTGCCCATCCTCAATCACCATTGAACCATTATTTCTGTTATCTACATGCCCCCCCCCCCCCCTCTCACGCTGTCTCCACTGCCTGGTTTGTCTTATTTCATTTTCTCTTTTCAGTGCAGTCAGTATTGAGCGGCCCACAGCATTTGGATGCAAGATGAACTTTGATAAGAGTTAATGAGAGCACAGCATTGTAAGGGAAAAGAATGGCTGTGGCTACACTCAAGAGCCTCCTCACCAGGAAATGGACCGTAAAGAGGTGCATCCACCCCCTCGTCTGCGTTGGGAGGAGGAGGAGATGCAGAGGAAGACAATAGAGCACCACGGAAAGACAGGAAATAAAGGGTGAGAAGGACAAAGAGAGGAAGAAAAAGAAATATATGATTAGGGCATAGGATTTTTGTGACAGTAGATTGAGTTTAGGTTATATAATCAAATCAAAGAATCAGGTCTGTTTTGTTCTGTTTTGAAAATACTTAAAAAAAAACCCTTATTTGATGCTATTATTATCATCAAAAATGTAAAAAAAACAAAACAAAACTGGGAAGGTGGCCTCCACTGTGCCCTTCAAGTGAAGACATGTTATGAAGTGCAATATTGCCCCCCCTCCCCCCGTAGAGAAAACATTCAAGCACTATCAAGGGCGGATAATAATATGTATAATAAATGTCCTCCAGTGTACCTTCCTATGCACCTATGCTGTTCCACCTCTAAGCCAGCAGCAGAGGTAGCAACTTGTCACTTGTCAGCAACTTGTCTGCACATGCTGTTGAAAAGACAGGAAAGGGGACTGGGATATTTTGATGACATGTTATGTGTGCAACCCAAAACTGTGAGATTTAAAAAGCATCTAAAAGTCTGGGAGAGCCTTACTCTAAGCAGAAGAAAGGATCAAAACACCATATAAGAGGGAATGTAAATGCATTTGCTATGTTATTTCATTAATTTAAAGATACACTGCTGTAAACACAATGGAGACATCATGCTAGATACCAATTCTGCTATGTAACATGTCAAGCCTCTTCTAAATGTGAAATGTGAACATGCTATTTAAAATCCTCCATCCATCCATCGTCTTAAATACTAGATCACTGCTTTTTCACCTTGCAGGTCACAGGTCACGCTGGAGTCTATCCCAGCAGGCGCATCACAAGCTATTTAAGATCACAAAGCGTAAAGAGACTGTTGTTTTGTTTAGTGTCAGTGGGTAGTGGTAGCGCCGTCAAAGAATGCTAACATCTAACTGTCCAGGCAGGACTATAAGACGTGAGTAACAAATTGAAGATTACATAAAGTACAGATATGCTCGACAACAGAAGGTCAATCGCCATCTTCCATCAACAAGCAGGGTCCCACACCAGCCAGAGAACAGTCAGGGAAGAGAAAAGAGACCACGGAGGAAAATGGGTGGAACGTCTTGAGAAGGTGACTGATAAATGAATAAATAAAGAGCTGAGAGAGGAGAAGGCTTCTCAAGGATGTCATATCTTAATTGAAAATGACAGCTTCAATTAAAAATGTAATCATACTGTTCATTTTCTAATTAAAAGCGAAACGACTGATAGTTTTGACTCATTAACTTCAAAGAGTGATGCAGCCTGACGGAGTGGGGGAAGGGTATGGAGTCCTGAACAGAGGAGGATGAAGGAGGACTGATGTCGGCTAGGAATAATTTGCTACAGTGACTCCCAATGAGAAAGAAAGAAAGACCCTTAGTCTGTAGATGAATGGTTAAATAGGAGGCAGTGACCAAACGTTCAGCTTGGTCATGAAGGCTGTGACGCCTGACAAATAACAGACGCTTGCTAAGCAACCATCATTTAAATGAAGACGAGCAGCCTGTCCATCATTACCAGCTGACAACTGGTACAAACCTTTTCCTTTTAGAAGACATGTTGGTGTTTGATGAGTGAATCGAAAGTTACAGGACAAACACAGGACTAGTGAGGACTCAGGTAGGTCCAAATACTGAAATATCAACAGTCAGAAAATAGTTTTAGGGTCCAACAATCTGTAACAACCATCAGTTGTGTCATTCCACCCAGGGCATATAACCCTTACTATGGTGATGTCAGCGTAATGACGTTCCCTCAATCAGATGCCACCTAATTCATTGACCCTGGAAATTGCACACCATTTGGGGGTGGCGGCAGCTCAGCGGTAGAGGGGGTGGTAGAGCTGGTCGTCCAATGTTTCAAAATTGCCGGTTCAATTCCCACTCCCACCCAAAACACCCAGAGTGTGAGCTGAAAGTGGGAGGTGTCAGCTCACCTCCCAAGCACTGCCGAGGCACCCTTGAGCAAGGCCCCATACCCTTTAAAAGTTGCTCACTGGAGGCCCACCATGAAGGAGCTGCCTGCCACTCTACCTCCCCCTCACTTGCATGCCCACCGGCATGTGTATGTTACTGCTATGTACACACGATACAGTATATCCATGTACCCACTAACCTGTGTGTAGAATGGATTCTTAATGTAACGGTTTTAATCCAGGATCAATTAACTGTTTTACTCCGAGATTAAAACAGTTAATAAAATTTTAAAAAATTGGTTTAAAATTAAAAAAATTAGAATCATGTTTTTTTTTCATCAGCGGTTTATGAGTCATTAACAAAACTTTGATTTTCCATAATAGTGGAGTCAGAACTTTATTTTCTATAATACTATTTGGCATTTTTTTCTGACTCTACAGAAGTAGTGCTTTTTAATGTCTGGTAACATTCATCATTTGTAGCACATTGAAATGGCTGCATCCAGAGTGGGATTTGCTTCAGATGAGGGTAATTGATTTTGTGTTGACATAGCCTTTAAATATTTAGTGACAGTGACTGAGGTATCTGCTCTATGAGTGCTCTTTACTTTCCTTTTGCAATATGCTTCTACGATATAATGCATGCATCAAGGTGAGGGCTTCATGTGGGTTGCAGTACCAGTACACAAAATAATTTTTATATACTGCTGCTCAAAACTGTTAAAAATTTAGAGAGAGGACATGGGTTTGTGAAAATGCCAGTAAATTCAATTTGTATTGTTCAAATGTCTAATAAACATTAAACATTTTTAATGAGACAATTTTTTCTTTTACTCCATTAATTTCCGTGGGTTTCTCCCTGCTCAGATTTCTGTCAGACTCTCTGGCTGACACAGAAACATATGGTTAGTTGAGTCTCTTCTTTTTTCGTCACAGATGGCCGGTCCTAGAGAACGACGCTATCCCTGACGTGGAAAGATAGGGCTGTGGAGGATGATGATGAATGAGGCTGTTTGGGAATGCTGCTCAGTTCAGTCACTCTCTGAATTGTGTCTGTCTCAGCGCACGAGGAAAGGAAAGAGGTGCTAATGCAAAGTTAACTGAGTTTTACGCTCTCACTATCTGTGAACATAATTGAATTCTTCTCCTAATTGCTCATCAGAGACTGGCCAATATAAATTGGATTATACTCGAAGAAAACTCTTCTTTTTTGCTTAAAGAGTTTTCTTTGTGCAATACATCACAATTGTGGAAACGTTGTAGTCAGTGTGTGGGTTCTGTATCTGAGAGATGCTCCAGGGACAGGCAGTATCCTCCAAGACCAGAAAGGATAGATCTTGTTATCTCACATTCAGGTTAACAGCATTCAAGTAAAAATCCAAGCAGCAAACAGTATTTATGGTTTAGAACACTGTTCACATATTTCTATCACAGCAGACAAAAGATGTCTAATTAGTCTGCCATTCCCATGTCATTTTATCTTAATAGATGTGTTTTTCATGCCACTTCCTGTTTTTGTTCCATTTTCCCTCCATTCAGATTTTTACTATTTGCACCCGTGCCTCGTCTTCACTTGTCTTCCATTTGTTGTATTAAATTTGTACCTTCCTGTCCTCAGTTCCCAGTTGATTGTGTGAAGTAGATGCTCAGCTTCATCGTGTGTTCCAGCTCACTCCTTACTGTCATTATGAAATTTTCATTTTTTATTTTTTTGAATAGATCATTTTCAGACTTTTTGAATTTTCCTCACTTAAAATAAAAAAAAGAAATCTTAACCTTCAATAGCGATGCCTATATTGTAATTTTTTTTCCTGTTTTATGGATGAAGAAAGACAAATAGTTAAAAATATTTTTAGTGTTCAAAATCTATTAAGTGTATTAGCTGGGGGCTGACGGCAAAGCAGAGAGAGTGTGGTGTCAGTTAAAGCCTTGTAAAATGTATGGCTGGCTGCAGGCGTCTTATCATGGGTTTGGCCATATTGCATCTCTGCAACAGTTACCTAATGCCTGGAAAGGGGAAAATCTGAGCACCTGGGAACTGTCTCACTGATGGGACCCTTCCTGATTTATTTACCACTGATGACACACCTGGACTGTAGTTCTCTGTCCAATTAAGTTTGCTGGTCCAGCAGCAGAATAAAATGAGGTTTTCACATTTACACACTCCAACTGAAAACAGACTGGCTGTGGAGGACGCGTAAGGAGAAGTCAACGGGTGACATAGATGAGGAAGGAAAGAGGAAAGGCATTCAATGATAATGTAAATGTATGAGCTGTCTGCAGTGCTCAGTGGAAGGGGAAAGGAAAGCAGTGGTGCATTTAAAAAGAAGATTATCATGTCAAGATAGAGTAATACTTCAATGAACAATGATATGATTTTCATTGGTTGTTGGTGTTGTGATCTGTCCATCTGATTGTAAACACTGAGATACTAATCATGAGAGGTGTGTGTGTGTGTGTGTGTGTGTGTGTGTGTGTGTGTGTGTGTGTGTGTGTGTGTGTGTGTGTGTGTGTGGACCATGCGTGTTTTGTTACATTTATTCCATGTATTCCTTCAACACAGAGCGAACAGTTGTTCCTTTGTCAGTCTTGATGGTGGGTTTCCATAGATCCCTCATTCTCTGCGTGTCCCCTTTCTCTCCTGTGTAGTAGCATTCCAACATTTCTGCATTTTCATGCTGCTGTCACTGTATGTCTCGTTCCAGTAGCTCATTTCTCATCAGCTTGCCCTGGATCCCTAACAATTGATGCGGACCCTGTTGACCCAGATGACGTCTGAGCCGCTGTGATTCTGAGGTCGGCTGTTACCATTAAAGACCTTGTCTGTGGACACAAACTAGATGCCATTCCCTGACCGGGAATTGAACCTGGACTGTGAATATGAACGCATGTGGTGTGAACTATATATGCAGTAGTTATTATGTTGTCTCGTGCAGGGGTGCATGGGCAAACTGACATTGTGAAAATATGAGTTACCCAGTGTAAATTGGTTTGTGAGAAGATCACTTATGAATTCATATTCAGGTGTGAATTATCAATTTAATTCCTGAACAAAAGGACTGTATTAAAAAGCAAAGTGATTAATGGTAAATAAAGCAAATGCAGTGACATTGAACACACATTGTCACTGTCACTGTTGTTTTTTTATTTGTACTACTAGGGTTATAATCTTTGGCATATCAGATATTTTTCATTCAGAATAGCCATGTGCTGCGATCTGTGGGTGTCTGGCTCATACTGAGCTCTTTCCTTTTGATGTCTTGTTTTGAGATCGTCTCTTCAACTGATTTGCATTTCAATCTTTACGCTGATCTAACTGTGACTTGGATTTAAAATCGCTCTGAATCCAGCAGCAGTTAGTGGCTCCAGCATGAATGAGAACAAGAATAGAAGGGTTTTGGTGATCAGTCTTCTGAGTCCTCAAGATCCGCAACTGACTAAAAAAGAAGCAAACTTTTGACTCCATTTATGTTCCCCTCGTCCTCATTTTCTCTCTCGTTTTCAAGCATTTATGCAGATCCAGGTCGCAGAGGCAGCAGTTTGAGCAGGGAAGCCCAGACACGTCTCCCCAGCCACTTCCAACAACTCTTCTGGGGGGCGATCCCAAGCCAACCGAGTGATATAATCTCTCCAGTGAATCCAACTGCAGAGGGATCACAATGCTCAGCCTCCCTGGGAAAGGTACTATAGAGGAGAGTCAGGCTGGTAGTACAACGTCAGATCCAAGAGGAACGATTTTCGCCCTGGTTGTGGAACACTGGACCAGCTCTACACTCTTGGGAGGGTGCTGGAGGGTGCATGGTAGTTTACTCAACCACTCCACATGTGGAGAAAGGTTCTTCCGTCTCCTGTGAGGCATCCTTTAGGGAGTGCTTCAGGATTATGGGGTCAACGGCTCAATGCTACTGGCCGTCCTGTCTCTGGTTTCCATTGCCGGCAGTTACGTTTCCATGCAGGAAGAACACGTCCATTTTTTGGATAGCCTATATATCAGTGGTTTTTGTTTGTTTAGTTGATTACAGTCATTACTGGCTGACTGTTGAGTCTCAGCATGTCTGTCTGCTTCGTCGAGAGAGTCTATAAGCAGCCCTTAGCTCGCAGCCTTTATGCTTTGTATGTGATCACATTATCAGTTTGCTAAGCACAGCTTGAGTATGTCAGCTTAGATAAATGACTTTCTGCAGGCATGTTATCATCATTTCAACATAAATGCATTAATGCATAGTTAAAATACACATTTGGAAAATCATTCTCTCACATCAAAATTTTTTCCTAAACTAAAACATCCAATAACAATAAAATCATCCAATAATTTTAATTTGCAATTATTACGAGCACATGCTCAAATCATTTGAAAAAGACACGAAACACCCCGTTTGTTTCGTTTTTGCTGTCATCACAATGCATCAGGAATATTGACACTTTTGTTGTACTTGAGAAAATACCATCTTGTTTGGATCATCATTTGTCTAAATTGGTTTCAAGGAGTCTGCTGGAGGAGCTAGATTGACTGTCAAAAAGAAAGTGGATATTCACAACAGAAGCAGCCTACACCATCTCAAGATCATAAAAACCCCCGATCTGTTCTGTTTTCTGATACTTGAATTCTGTACATCTAAACATTGGTGTTATTCTGGAGACTGGGTTTTAAATCTTTTAAAGAACTGTATGTCTAAGTCAATTCCTGCTGCGCTGTAACTGTGAATCATTCCATCTGTGTACTACAGTATTGAAAAGAACTCTTTTTTTTTGCCATCACCTACGGTTGAGCTGCAGATTCCCAATAGCTGCAAGACGCGACATACCCTCAACATAGTGAGAGAGCAAAACTTCTATGGGAAAAATTGTTCATCTGATTGCATTGTTTTTAATCCTAATCATGAATTTAAAAGTTTTCTGATGAACTGAAACTGTAATTTAGGACAGATATCTATTCTTCCATTCAGTGACTATGAGCCAAGTTCAGCTATTGGACTGAGATCCATTAGGCCCATGCCAAAACCCCTCACCTGTTTTACACCAACAAGGTTTATCTACATTTATTTATTTTCAAAATCTGTAAATATATCCAAATATAAATCTATTCCGCGACGAGACAACACTCAAGAGAGCACAGAGCCCCACCAGTGGAGGCCAGTTTCCCCATTATGTTTGTTTAACCCTCAAGATATGAATCCTTAACTATAAAAGCTTTGGTTCTGGCTTGTGATGGTCAGATCACTGCTAATGGATTGTTAACATGGTGACGCCCTAGTTGTCCAGGAAACAAACAAACAAACAAACAAACATTGGCAATCGTAACTTAACTTTGGTACATCAGTTAATGGTCCTCTCTGTCACTCAGAGCTGTTTAATTTTTCTGATTGTTTCTTCTGTTGTATTGTATTTTCTCTGTACTTTTAAGCTCCTTTCAGCCTCCAGGGCAATGTTGCTTCTCTGCTTCAGCCTGTTCTGTTTAGAGTCAGCTGGGCTGCATCAAGTCTGGTTCTGCTCCACTAACTCTTTCTGTTCCCAAATGGACCTCATCTAGAAAACACATTTATGCTTTGTGTGTTTTTGCACAGACACAGAAACCTTCCTGTTTATGTTTCTGATCACTGGCCAGGAATACGACTTTGTTGTCATTTTCTCACCAAGTGTATCAGTGCTAAAACACTTCAAATAGTTGTACTGGATTTATTTTGATTACTGCAGTGTTCAGGTTAAAATGATGCTGATTAATTTTTACAAGCTGTGATTTATACAGTTTATTTACAGTTTTTGTTTTTGTTTTGTTTTATGGAATTTATACAAATATAAATACATAAATGCTCATTGCTCAAAAGTAAATCTTACCGTCATTTCATCTTTGTGCTCGTATCCCGAATTTATATATTCCATTTAAAATACTATCCAAATTCTTACCATATAGAAATCTGCACTACAGAAGACAATGGGGGGTGGTGGTGCTTATTTATCAGCATTACCAGTATACTGTATGTACCGTAAATGTTTTTGTGCTTCATAATAAAATAGGTACACAAAAGCATGTCTTACTTAGCTGTTGTACCTTTCAGACATGCGAGTTGATTTCCTCCTTGTCACATGACTGAGAACACTGCAATGCAAGGGTTAACGGTGTAATCTGACTGTCACTGGGTTAAGTGTAGTGTGAAAAGAGGTAATAACCATTTCAGAGTTGACTAAGATTAAAGTTAGGCTTGCAGCCAATTTTATCCTGTGTTGGTTGTTAAAGAAGCTAATTAAACCCACATGAAAGTCACAGAAAGATTAAATACCCTCAGGCATATTCTCTCTCCAACTACCAGGCTACAAAAATGATTAGACAGTATGAACAGTTTGCAGTTTGTAAAGTGGGATACTGCTGGGTAGGTTTCCAGACGCTGCATTAATTATAATTAAGATCTTGGTGATGGTAATATCGCTGTGATATGTACAAATGCTGACACCGGTGGAGATGTAATACAACCCTCATTTTCTGTTTCCACTGAGCTCACCTGTTCAATAAGGTTCACGTTTAGTGTGGAGATTTATTAGTTTAGTTATTTATTAGTTCATTAATATACTCTGGTGAAGCAGTAAATGTTCTACTCATATTTTATCCCTTTGTGGCTGTCTTACATAATTATGCTTTTCTCTTCTATGTGTGTGTGCGTGTGTGTGTGTGTGCGTGCGTCGTGCGTGTGTGTGTGTGTGTACATATCCTCAGTGTGTTTAAGATTAACTGGATGCTTTTCTTTAAGATAAACAATAATTACTACATAAATAACTCCCATAAAACATGCCAAGTACCCCCCCCCCCCACTTCCCTCTGTAAGTGTGTGCATCTGTCATTGAATCCTAGTGTGTGTTGTGTGCACATCTGCTTCTCATGTTGCTCTTCTTTGACATTAGTAAAGACGTACAACTTGCCCACACTCCAGCAGCTTCCTCCCTGCACGGATGGAATTTGTAAGCCCTGAGCTCCAGTCAGGCTCCTGTTGCTGAGGGGAAACCAGCTGCACACTCATCACATCCTCCTGCCACTTAAATGGAATAACCCACTGCACCCCTTTCCACCCCTGTGAAAGGGAAACATTTGGTACATCCCATTGGTGCTTCTCTAGCTGGTTTGTTAATGACTCAGTAGTATCACAGCAGTCAAGCCAAACGGCAGCCTGAATAAACACACAAACACACTCTCTGGATAGAGGACATAAAAAGAGTCAGCTGCAAGGAAGAAGCAAAGAAATCCTCGGCTAGCCTCTGTTCTCTCAGTCTGCTGCTTGTTTGACATCCCTGATATGACCCTGTTCAGTCCAAGATGTGAGTATACCAGGCTTTATCCCTGTGTGAGTGTTCATGCATGCATTAATAGATGTTTGCATATAGCACCGCAATTCGGAAAGACTGTATTTTCCACTGTAGCTGACAGATTTCTTTTGTCCTCCCACCCATCTATTCCCCATTTCCCCCCCCATTAGCCTTGCTGTTCATAGATCAGCCTGTTTTTTCATGTCTTGTTTTTGCTTGATACTTCATCCTGAAACCCACATTCTGTCTCACTTTTGCCTCAGAGGCTTTTAAAGGCTTTTTCTGTCCCGACACATTCATCTAATCAGATGGTAGTTTGGAAAAGGACCCAGTATATGAGATCATTTAGGTTAGGCTTGAGGAGCGTTCAGGTGTTTCTAACAACTTCACACCAAACTGTATGGATCCATCTGATCAAAGCTCAACCTGAAACTCACACACACCTCCACCTGACAATTTCCACACTCATTTAAATGTCATTTAAATACTCTGCTCACAACATGGGTTAACAGACTGATCGGTATAAGTAAAAGTAATCTGTCCGCCTCTGCTTTGCTGGGATTTTGATTATGTTTTTTGACTCTTAAACCAAAATCATGCAATCAAAAATGGTTCACTCACTTCTTTTATTACTGCTGTGGAACAGAGATCCACACAGAATCTCTTAATTTGGCATTTTTAAGTCATTTTTCTTTTTTGGCTTTTTTTGTGCTCTTTTTTTAATGCTTTTGCGACTATAATCTATATTTGATTTGGTTTGACTTCCCCACCTTTAGCCATGAGTGGATATTAAGCTTCATGTTTGACCTAAGGACATATATATTATACGCTGTATAACAGAATGTAGAGCATGTTACCAAATGTCATGAATGGTGTGCTTTATATTTTGTATTTCCCAACCTCTTTATAGGCTGCTACATCTAAATAATGAACTATGACATGCGAGAGCTAGACAATTAAAGGGAAGTAAAAATGAGCAGAGGACTTCTTCGACAGAATATGTTTAACTTAACGGCACAGTAAGATGGTAGTTGCAAAAGACACATATGATTTATCTGAAATTTTAGGTGAAAATGAAGTAAAACAACACTTCTCATACACAATCATGTTTTATCTACATACCGTCAACTAAAATAATATTTCTTAAGAAAAGCTAAAAAAAAAAAAAATATATATATATATATATATTGGTTTTAGCAACGTCATTATCAATTAGCTTGAAAGATTTGTAATATAGGAAAATATATAATACCAATGCAGAATTATTATTTTTTTACCAAGGTATAAATTAACAGTCTGACAATGCTAGTCACAGTAAAATCAATTAATTCCTGGTTAAAACCGTTTTGTTATCTAATCTGTTTATTTGTTTGTTTCTTGTGAAATATTTATTTATTCTGACATATTTTCTGAGATTGCCTGTGAAGACATACCAGCCATCAGCTCAAGCATTTGCTTTCTGTTCTGAAATTAATTTGATTTAGTGAGTTTATTTAGTAAAAAACATTTAGATTTTCTTATGGAAAATCTAAATGTTTTATTTTTAATACAGGGCGGCACAGTGATGCAATGAGTAGCGCTGTTGCTGAACAGCAAGGTGGTTCCAGGGTTCGCGTCCCGCTCTGTGCGGAGTTTGCATGTTCTCTCAGTTTCTGTGTGGATTCTCTCTGGGTTTTCTGACTTCCTCCCACCTCCAAAAACATGAGCTTCAGGTTAATTGGTCAGTCCCAAATTTAACGCAGGAGTGATTATGTGCATGCGTGTTTGTCTGTGTTTATGTATGGCTCCCTGGTGCACTGGCATCGAGCTCGGAGTGTCCCCTGGGATAGGCTCCAGCACGAAGTGACCCGCCACAGCAGATGAAGCGGGTTTAGAAGATGAATGAATATTTTTAATATCTTGAAAAATTATAAATGCAAATCAATGGATCGCAGGAAGAATAAAAAAAATCAGGAAGAAAACAGAACAGTTTGCAATGTTTGTGTCTAGTCTGATCATGTTATTTCCCCATCTCCCACAAATCACTTCAAATGTACAGATAAACAAAAAATACAGCATTAGCAATTTTCAAAGAAGATTATGCTGGCTTTCATCCAGACAACAAAAATTCTGAAATTCTGGGGAAAACTGTGTGTGTGTGTGTGTGTGTGTGTGTGTGTGTGTGTGTGTGTGTGTGTGTGTGTGTGTGTGTGTGTGTGTGTGTGTGTGTGTGTGTGTGTGTGCGGTGTGCGTGCGTGAAAACGTATCTGTGTGTGTGTTTGTACACGGCTGTTTAGGGTCGAGCGGAATCTGCTTGCAATAAATCTGTGAAAACTTGCAAAAAAGCATGCTGAACCGTACAGAGCTCTCTCCACGCCTGTCTAAATGTTTCATTCTTTCATTTTTTTACACAAATCACCTGAAGCATAAATGAAAGCAGTAATGTTCAGGGTGCATTAGTAAAATACTTAACTGACTTGGGTAGAGACACTTACTTTCAGTGAAGGCAGGGAAGTGAAAGCAGAGGTTCAGACAGAGCAGTTTACCTGGAGCTGTTGAAGGACACTTCAGCTGAGTGGATGCTGACAGACTGGGTTCTTCAAAGGCTTTCCACTCTGTTCAAACACTCACATCCTGCCTCCTGTGAAGATTCAGAATAATTTAAAATCCGAAAGACTTTTCCATGTAGTTACTGCGGTGTTTTGTTGTGTGATTAAGCTGGCTCCCCCTTTGGCTCTGTGTGGAGCGACAGTCTGACACTCAGCCTGACATCCGCTGATACAAAGTACAGTGACAGACTGTATGCCACAGTAGAGGCCCAGCCTTTATAACTCATTATGGCTAATTGCATGTGACCTTGGGGTGTCATCTGGTGCCTTATGTGCCGATTTTCCAAACAATCTGTCAGTTTGATAATATGATGCGTGATATGATCATTACTGTTTAGTTTATGTACCTGACTCTGACTACCTATAAGCACCATAAACCATAAACACTGTTTGATGCTGTCCAACATCTTACATACCTCTGGCATTTCAGTCTAACTTTTCTGCCTGAGGTACTAAATTATAATTTCTCGTCATTTTTCCTCATAGTTTGAAAGACAGTTGAGATGACTGAGAAATGTTGAGCTGTCTCAACAGAATGTGTAGCTGAGTGGTCATTATTAATTGTCATTTATTTATGTCTGAATCAAATGTTTTACACTCTTTTTTAACCCTAAAAATTTAAAAATAATATTTTTAATAACACATGAAGCAAAAAGTTAAAAGGGGTCTATTATGAAAATCAAATTTTTTCAGGTCTCTACATATACAGTACATAGTGGTCCTCTCTAACCCGACCAACTAGAATCTGGTAAACAAATGCTCCCTGCATCAATAGATATTTGGAGTTTTAGGGGATTCATGGCCTGGATCGCATCAAAACAATCGTATTTTGCTAGAGTGGTATCTGTGACGTTACAAAGGGCACTCTGTGATTGGACAGAGTGATTGACGATATTGATTGGTTGACATGCCCAAGGCTATCCCAGAAGGGGAGTTCTTTGTCTCAGGGGTTAGGTAGCAGTCTGTTAAAATGGCGTCCGTCAGAGGCAGACATCATAGTTGCTCAGTTGTTGCTTGTACAAAGCAACATAATTGCTTATTTTCTGTCCCATCCAAAGAAGAACAGAAGAGACTGTGGTTACATTTCATTTTTAATGGTAATGTGCCGGCTACATTGCCTGCACATTCATTTGTGTGTGCGAACCACTTCACTTCAGCCTGTTTTACCAATGAGGGTCAGTACAGATGGGGTTTTGCCTCGAAACTGATCTTCATTACAGGATACTTCCCAACCATACAGGACCACGCAACTGCACCTGGGTCAGGGGTAAGTCTCACCACATTTATCTTTTATGCAGTTGTCTGTTAGCATGAGTGATCAAGTTCTACTTGGCTAATTAGGTAGTACTGTATTCTTTTGCGTTTGCGTTTGTATGGGCCAACATGTGTGTGCGTGCTGGACCTACAATATCTATCTAGCTACAACGCACATAAGTTGGTCTCACATTTTATCTTTTTTCCTGTTGTCTGTTAGCATGAGTGATCAAGTTCTACTTGGCTATGTAGGGAGTTGTCCTTTGTTTCGCGTTTGTATATTGCATGTGTGCGTGCACCATTCAACACTTGTATGCATGCCTAAACTGTGTTTTATTATGATTATCTGTTAATTTTTATCTTCTCTGAACTTCCAGACTCTACCTGACTGCGATGCACTTCAATTAAAACGCAGACAGACTACAAGCCAAGACCCAGGAAGGTGTAACCCTCTACAAGATCCGCTTTCCAAAGGCTTTGAAGGGACAGCTCAGAGTTAAACCTCACAAGAAAGAGCCAACATTCTGTAAGTGTTACAATATTTTAATATTTCAAACAAACATGTTTTGAAATTCCGTTGGTAATTGCCCACAACAAAACACAGTAAAAAAATAACCATACAAATAAATAAATTAGTAGCAAGTACCAGGATGTGTTTTGAACACAATTTTTCTAAACAAAGAAATAAAACAATATTAAGAAAAGTAAAGATATATCTTTGTGTTTTATTGTACAGGTTTTGTAGCTGACATGATGGACCTCATATTTAGTCTTGGTGGACCCCATGCCATAAAAAAATGAGATGATATCCATTCCTGTCTCAGAGTATCTGTCTGCCCATTATATGCGTCTGGACAAGGAGGAGGTCATTGCCAGTTATGTGACCAGGTTGGACCGAGGCTCACTCTAAATCCAGCATAGTGGTATTCGTCATCAGGAAACGTATGCGAAGGACCACACAGACTGGAGTGAGGACTCGTATTGTGTGTCCTTAGTAGCCCCAGCACCAGCCAACAAAAGTGCAATAGGCCAGATGTCTGCACCGTCTACAGAAAAAGGACACAAAATCATTAATTTCACAGTGTTTTCAGTCCTGAGTATCACAACTGTTGTTGATTTCCCGATAGGATGGCTCTGTGTTCTCATTATTGTTATTGTGTTATTATTGTTTTTGGGTGTATTTTTTATGTAAATAAATGCTTGTATATGTCAACATAAATGGATCATGAATACCAAAACATTCTCAACATGTCTATTAATTAGACAAAAATAGAGATTTGTTGTACTTACATTTCTCATGTGTTACTGCATTAACAAAGTTATGCCTGCTGAGGCAAAATAAGACATAACTTTAGTTTTTATTCTGTGACATTTTTCAAAGAACGACTTACCGATGTATTCCTCTCAGACATAAAGGTCCATACTCAGACCTATAAGAGTGGAGGTAGGAACACACAGGTAGACTACATCTTGTGTAGACGGTGTAATCTGAAGGAGAATAGTGACTGCAAAGCAGTGGTTGGTGATAGTGTAGCCAAACAGCATAGGATGCTGGTGTGTAGGATAACTCTGGTGGTGAGGAAGATGAAGAGGGCAAAGGCAGAGCAGAGAACGAAATGATGGAAGCTGAAAAAGTAAGAGTGTTGCACAACTTTTAGGAAGGAGAGAAAGAGGTTAGCTAAAAAGAAGTGGGACACTGAGAGGACTGAGGAGAGTAGACAGGAGTACTTGGAGACACAGCGTAAGGTGAAGGTAGAGGTAGCAAAGGCCAAACAAGGGGCTTATGAGGACTTGTATGCTAGGTTGGACAGTATGGAGGGGGAGACTGATCTATACAGGTTAGCAAGACAGAGAGACAGAGATGGGAAGGACATGCCACTTTGAAGAGTTGATGAATGAGGAAAATGAGAACAAAGACTAGAAGCGGTGGCTGTTGTGGACCAGGAAGTAGCAAAGATGAGTCAAGATGAAGTGAGGAGGGCATTGAAGAGGATGAAGAGTAGAAAGGCACTTGGTCCAGATGATACACCTGTTGAGGTATGGAAGTGTCTAGGAGAGGTGGCAGTGGAGTTTCTGACTGGGTTGTTCAACAGGATCTTAAATAGTGAGAAGATGCCTGAGGAATGGAGGAGAAGTGTGTTGGTGCCCATTTTTAAGAACAAGGGAGATGTGCAGAGTTGTGGCAACTACAGAGGAATAAAGCTGATGAGCCATACAATGAAGTAATGGGAAAGAGTAGTAGAAGCTAGATTAAGGGCAGAATTGAGCATTTGTGAGCAGCAGTATGGTTTCATGCCAAAAAAGAGTACTACAGAGGCAGTATTTGCTTTGAGGATGTTGATAGAGAATTACAGAGAAGGCCAAAAGGAGCTGCATTGTGTTTTTGTAGATCTGGAGAAATCTTATGACAGGTTGCCCAGAGAGGAACTGCGGTATTGTATGAGAAAGTTTAGAGTGGCAGAGAAGTATGTTAGAGCGGTGCAGGACATGTATGAGGACTGTAAGACAGTGGTGAGATGTGCTGTAGGTGTGACAGAGGAGTTCAAGGTAGAGGTGGGACTGCATCAGGGATCAGCTCTGAGCCCCTTCTTGTTCGCTATGGTGATGGACAGGCTGACAGACGAGGTTAGACAGGAATCTCCATGGACTATGATGTTTGCAGATGACATTGTGATCTGTAGTGAGAGCAGGGAACAGGTGGAGGAGAAGCTAGAGAGGTGGAGGTTTGTCCTGGAAAGGAGAGGAATGAAGGTTAGCCGCAGTAAGACAGAGTACATGTGTGTGAATGAGAGGGACCCAAGTGGAATAGTGAGGTTACAGGGAGAGGAGATCAAGAAGGTGGAGGATTTTAAGTACTTAGGGTCAACAGTCCAGAGCAATGGAGAGTGTGGAAAAGAGGTGAAGAAGCGTGTACAGGCAGGATGGAACGGGTGGAGGAAAGTGTCAGGTGTGATGTGTGATAGAAGAGTTTCAGCTAAAATGAAAGGAAAGGTGTACAAAACTGTGGTGAGACCAGATATGTTGTTTGGTCTAGAGACAGTGTCACTGAGGAAAAGACAGGAGACAGAGCTGGAGGTAGCAGAGATGAAGATGCTGAGGTTCTCTCTGGGAGTGACCAGGAAGGACAGGATCAGGAATGAGTACATCAGAGGGACAGCACATGTTAGAGGTTTTGGAGATAAAGTCAGAGAGGCCAGACTGAGATGGTTTGGACATGTCCAGAGGAGAGATAGTGAATATATTGGCAGAAGGATGCTGAGTTTTGAACTGCCAGGCAGGAGGCCTAGAGGAAGACCAAAGAGGAAGTTTATGGATGTAGTGAAAGAGGACATGAAGGTAGTTGGTGTGAGAGAAGAGGATGCAGAAGACAGGGTTAGATGGAGGCAACTGATTTGCAGTGGCGACCCCTGAGGGGAAAAGCCGAAGGGAGAAGAAAAAGACACATTGAGGCACACAGGCTGGAACCCAGGATGTGGAGTCATACACAGACCCTTGTCAACCTCCTGTAGACGTCTGGTAACCTACAGTGAAAAACATATAGTAAACGTCATCAGAATTTATCAGTGTAAAAAGTAGCCAAATTGAGACATAACTTTGTGGTGTAGCTGTGAGCTTGCTACCGGTGGTATCTCCAAACAGATATTTATTGTAGCACCTGTACAATAAACAGAAGGTGAAGATATCTCAAAATATAGAGTAGATACAGGAATCACTGTGCAATACGGCTACATCGATTCACGATTAACTTGGTTTATTGGTTTCATGTCTTAGCTCCGTGTATCTGAGATAAGTCAAGTTTGTCACAAAGGACTGGCTCACATTTTTTGCAGCTTAGTAACGGGTTAAATTCATTGTGTTATAAAAATCAAGTAACTTTACCGTGAGCCTGAGCTAGCAATAGCTACATAGTAATAACTATCAGAACCACAATCAGCCATGAAGTACAGAGACAGAGTAATAACTATCACAACCACAATCAGCCTTTACTGTCACTTATAGAAGTACAGCAACATTTTAGCAGTCAACACATCTGGACATATACAACATTCAAAATACATAATAAGACAGATATGACATTCTTACTGTGATATAAGAAGCGGGAGTAGAAAAAAGTAGCTACCAGACTATGCTTCTGCTCCTGTGAGGACGCAAGTTACAAAACACAACACAGAACTAACCAAGTAACGTTCACACGTACTAATCATTGAGAAACATCCTGCTGCAGCCGCAGTCGGTGGCTCCTCAGGAGCCTCTGCTTGTGGGTCCAACTCGGGGTTAGAAATGTAAGGTGACACAATAGGGCCTCCGAACACCATAGTGATGACAAATCTAATGCCAGTCAGTGTCCCGTCAGCCTAATGCTCTTCTTCAGAGGGGCGTGACCCAGGTGAAGCAGGCGTTGACGAACGGAGGTCATTAGCATACTACAGCCGGAGGCCTGAAACAAAGCGTTTTGTGAGTAGCTCAGATGAGCGATTTTAAAAAGCTGATATTTAGGACCACAGATCCCTTTGTGTCAAAATATTTGGAATACAGTCTAGTTGGACATCTGGCAGCTGAATGACATTAAGTCAAAAAAACATAATATGGGACCTTTAAAAAGGAACAAGTGCCAAACAAAGTATCAGATTTTGTTATACTACTTCAAGCAGCGTTCAATATTAAAAATTAACATATAGTGCTCATTAGTAAAAATTTAAATATGTTCCTTTATCTGGATGCTACCACATCTAGTGTTTGTTAACATTCGCATAGGAATATAAAATCAAAATATAATGTTTAAACCAGTAAGGCTAGCAGAAGGAGGAAAAGGCATACTTGCTCCACAAAAACCATCAATTTCATTATCATCAGTGGGAGGCAGAAATGCATTATAGCTCTGAGTTTGGGAAGGAAGGAAACCAACTTTTTACATCAGTAAAATTAAGTCTAACACAAACAGGAAACTAGCAATGCACTCACAGAGTGTGCTCCTCCGACCTGAACCAGAGCAATCAAAAATACCACATAAAAGCTCTCTGTCATTTTCCACCAGTGTTTTGGACTTGGCAAAAAGGATTGGGCACATTCATAATATATGCATTCCATTTTGTGTCACCATGAAGGGGATTGTCGTTTCTTCTATCATAGCATAGCACACAAAATGATGATGTTGCCACAATAACATTAGTTCAATTGGCCCCGCCTCATGCCAAATTAAATTGTACAACCCAAATCATTTTGACCTTGGAAACCTATTCCTAGTGCTTGGAATCATGAGTTAATCATCAGTAATTCATGAGTTGTTCACAAAAATATAATTTTCAATAATGACAGATCTGGATTTCTTAATTATTTAGTAATGTTTTATTTATAATGTTTTACCTTTCACAGACAGACATAATTTATTTGCATCATAACATCTATGAGTGGGTGGCACAGTGACACAGCTTGTAGCGTTGTCGCCTCACAGCAAGACAGTTCCAGGTCCACACACCTCTTCTGTGTGGAGTTTGCATGTTCTCCCTATGTCTGTGTGGGTTCCCTCCAGGTTCTCTGGTTTCCTCCCACCTCCAGAAACATGCACATCAGGTTACTTGGTCGGTTCCAAATTGTCTGTAGGTGTGTGTGTGTGTGTGTGTGTGTGTGTGTGTGTGTGTGTGTGTGTGTGTGTGTGTGTGTGTGTGTGTGTGTGTGTGATTGTGTGTGTGTGTGTGTATATAAGAGTGACAGAAGAGGATGCAGAAGACAGGGTTAGATGGAGGCAATTGACTCGCTGTGGCGACCCCAGAAGGTTGTTTGTCGTTTTTGTGGCTCCGTGGTGCATTGGTGTCGCACCTGGAGTGTCCCCTGCCTCTCACCTGTTAAGTCACTGAGATAGGCTTCAGCAACCCCCATGACCTGCAAATGCATAAGAAGCTGTTAAGAACATGAATTAATGAATGAACATCTATGAGTCTGAATCTATTCTACCGCAGCTAAATGTTTGCAGGTAATTTGCTTTAATGGGTCTAATGTCATTCTTTTTACATTTGTGTGACTTTGTGGACAATCAAAGAAACAATAATGGGTGATCCCATTATTTCTTCCATCTATAAAAGTGTGTGTGTGTGTGTGTGTGTGTGTGTGTGTGTGTGTGTGTGTGTGTGTGTGTGTGTGTGTGTGTGTGTGTGTGTGTGTGTGTGTGTGTGTGTGTGTGTGTGTGTGTGTGTGTGTGTGTGTGTGTGTGTGTGTGTGTGTGTGTTGATTGTAGTGTATGGGACCTTGTTCACCACTTGGCAGTCTTGATTACAGTACACCTGAGGTTTCCCTCCCACAGTGCAAGACAATTGTGCTCAGCAGCATCCTTCACTCTTCCTGTTACGGCTCTTTCATGCAGTTAATATTTGTAATAATATGATATCACTTAAAATAAACTGAGGCATTTTCTGGTCTTTGAATATTCTTTAAGACTTTTTGACATGGGAGCTGTTTATGAAACGTGGTGTAACAAAGACCCGATTCAATCCAGCAAATGAGGTGGAGGAAGAATCTTTTTTTGCTTTCAACATTTTCAGTTTTTAAATGCTATGTATAAACTATTGGACAGTTTTCGATGAAACTTGGCAGAATGGTTAAACATTTTTGAAATTTTTTCTCAATTACACATAAACTTGCTCATGGATTGCATGAAATTTGTTGGAAGTGGTATTTGCTCGCCAAATTATTGTCTGAGCATTGCATTTAGCATTTTACAAGTGTTAAATCCATCCATCCATCCGTCCATCCATCATCCATCCACCCTTCTTTTTATGGTCCTGTCTACTCCAGTGTACGGCTCTGGTTAGTAGCAGTGAACCTGTCAGTAGCAGAGGTCAGGTCTTTGCTTGCAGAAGCATTTCCAGCTGCAGAGAAGCCATTCAGCAGGTCACTGTTTGAATACATACTGTCAGAAGATTATTTCTGGTGAAGGAATTCACATGTATAAATTTCCTTTCACACTTCTAAATCCACGCTTAATTAATTGTAGCTTCCAGCTATTTGACAGTCACGTGTGTGTTTGTGTGTGCATGTACAGCCGGCCTAGTCACACTCCATTCACTGCCCATCTGCCCATGTCAGTCCATCCTCCTCTCCACCTCTCTTTACTCCTTCACTTATTTACTCTCCTTTGCACTCAACTTTTGTAAGTCACTGCTGAGCCACGGCCAACACAAGTCACGATCTGTCAGGGTGTACTGTAATCAAGACGACTGGTGGTTATTTCCTCCCTGGATTGTGTGTGTTAGAGATTTTTTCAGCAGAGGTTTTTACACAGACAAGTAGAGATGAGGTATGACTGTGCCACTGGGCTCTGATATACACTTGCAGATGGGAGACAAAAAAAAGGAGGTGAACAGCTGGCTTGGAGTGGCAGGAGAAATCAACAATAAGTTTTAGTCTGTGTGTTATCCTTTGGTCATTAGCATTTTGGCAATGTTTATACAGATTGTAGACAAACATGAGCAGACACTGTACAGGTATTGCAGCATATTAAATCACCTGAAAACTCATGCCTGTGCTTTGGACCAATGTTGTGTTGGGTCTTACATGAAGTGTGTGCTCTTCCAGACATGAGCATGAGTGGAGAGTTGAAGTCCAGCCGTTCCAGGGCAGCAAGTAAGAGGGCCAGCACTACAACTTATGGGTGAGTACACTACCCAGCACACACACGCACACGCACACACGCACGCACGCCCGCGCAGACACACACACACACACAAACACACACACACACACACACACACACACACACACACACACACACACACACACATACACACACACACACACACACACACACACACACATACACACACAGACACCAATACACTCTCAGAGATAAATGCTGTAAGTCTTTATGTTTAACTCAACAGTTCCACGACAGTATTGTAATCAATGCTGAATTGCTTCTTGGGTTTCTGCTTACTTCATACCAGCTGCAAATGTAAGCTGTTATTGATTTTAATCAAACTGTTCCGTCTCCATCAGTCAATATTTTAATCTATCTGTTAATGTAATGAACACGTATGACTGGAGCTGATTATTGTTGGAGGTTCAATATGGGACTATGGAGCTGTGCTAACATTATCCATTAGCTCGGAGTGTGTGAGGGGAGTAGAGGGCGAGGGGGGGTGTACTTGTTTAAATTCGTTCACGACTTCATTACTCTTACATCCAATTCCAGCTCTCCTTGAACTGTATCTCTTCTCCTAGCTGCAGCTCTGTAGCCTGAGCTTCTCTAATGAGCATAAACCAGAGAAAGTACTGTGTGTGCTTACTATCCCCGACTGGGGGGGGGGGGGGTGTATATGAATGGGTTGTCTGTTTGAATGGGGGTGTATATGATTCACACTTGAAATTGAACGTTTTCATATAAACTGTCAAAGATAGGATAATTAAATTTTGCAGATAGATGTATTCTCTACTTTAGACGACTGGATTCATAAATGAATGGCAAAAAATCAACATATTAATATCTGTATCTATTGTCACTTCACTTTATTCATAGAAGTACCATGTGGCAGGAGATATTGAGGACTGACTTCATGTATAGACTCATTTCTCAGCTCACCTCCTACATATACAGTAGCCCTTAATACAGCCTTGGATGAGGGAACAAAATCTGAGGTGCTAAGAAAACATCATGACAAAACATCGATATTCATTCAGTTCCTGGAAAAGTTTCCTTTCCGCAGATGTCATAAAACAGTTTAGATTTGTTTTACCAAAAAGAGCACTCAAGTTTTTTGCTGACATGGTAGATAGTGAGAGCTGAGATACTCACATTAAAGCAACTGGAGTGAGCATATTGCCATATATTATTGAAATATTTTGTAGGGCAGAATAGAGAATAGGAATGGAAGAGAACAGGAAATAACAAACAGACAAAATAATATCAGTGCTGGCTTCCTTGCTGCGAGCCCAATCGGCTTCAGCTGCAGACTTCCCAGCTCAACCCCAAATATGGATATTTTTTGCTTTCCTGCTGCAGTTCCATTTTCTTTATCAGGTTTTATTATATCGAACAGTAGTATGTAGAGGTGTAAATACTGCAGTAAGGGATGCTGTTTATTATGTTCTTTGCATGTCCCTCAAAACAGTTAATCCAGCTTCCTGCCTGTGTCCCCTCCCCCTTTCCCTCTGACCATGCCGAAACCTCAAACCCTCACAGAATCATTGCACCCTGTGGTTATTCAGCAGAGCGCAGCCATGCATTAATGAGGTTAGTTGTATAACACACACACACCCTCACTATGACTAACTACGGAACACACCTGAGGTATCAAACTAGATATAGCCCAGACCTGCCTGATTCTTTTTCTTTTTATTTATGGAGCTTACATTTATACGTGAAGAACAGAACCAGTTTTTAAATAACATCCATGCAGCCTTACAAGCATCTATTTAAGGCTACTATCAGGGTAAATGTTAGCTTTAGCATGGGCCAACATTAAAGTATAGTTGCAGTTGTTGTTGAACGAATTTAGTCATTATTGATGGTTGATGTTGAGGGAAACATGAATGCGTGTATACAATTATGCCCATTAGTAACATATGGGCTTTCCAAATTGTGAACATCAGTTTTTGTAAGACTTCCCAATGTATCATGTCACAGATTTAGAGTTCTTGGAAAAATTAATTGAATTAAAAAACAAGTTATTATGCATGATAATTTCCCAGAAACAGCAGAGCAGAACAGTTTAAGTCACAAATATAAATCATAGCAAGATGGCGACTGATAATCTTTCTTTCCTCATTCTGATAATCCTGTTCTGTGCTGATGGCAGCAGTATGCCCTGACACTGCTCTGCTTCTGTTCTCAAAACACTGGAAAACAAACACTACTGCCCGTGGCCTTGATTACTTTGCAAGCAGACTTTCCCACTCACATTTGGGATGCTAAACTACGGTACTTTAATCTGGTCACGAAACACAGAGGGTGCCAGCATTTCTGAATTACTATTCCCTGGATTATCGAGCTAAGGTAAAGATTTTCCCCACATCTCAACAGCTAACTGTTCTATTGTAGTTAATGTATGAATGTAGTTCAAGTAAGCTCTTGTCTCATAGTAGCTGCCACCGTTTCCTCTTCTCTTTCTGTTCACAAACAGCCACTCTCTCATATGCCTCCCGTGGGCCATCTGCTCAAGAGTGACCCTTGTAACATAAGGGTTTTGTCATTATTTATCATCTGTACATTCTGGCTGTCACAGTTCCCCCCTAGCTTGGCAAGCCCCAGCTGTGGATGGAGGGATTGGGTAGAGAGAGTTCCGAGCATTTCACAGCCCAGATGCTGCTGCTGCAGCCGTGGCCTCTGTCTGCTTCGTTGCACTAACACAAAAGATCACTGTATTGAGTGGCCTATATAATGAGGCTCAGGTGCCAAAGTAGACCCAGTGATGTATGTGTTTGTGGTCTTATATTATTATTTAAATAGCCGTACGAGTTATCCAGAAGAAAAGGCTTCTGTAGTGAGAGACTTCAATCTGTCACTTCTTACTTTGTCTCTTCACCCTGTTAATGTGGTCAATGATACAGAGCAAAATTATGCACAAGTGAATGAAGAAAGGATCATCACTTGTGGCAGCAGAAAAAATTTCATAATGACTGTATTGGCCCGAATATAAGGCGCTGTTTTTTGCATTGAAATAAGACTGAAAAAGTGGGGGTCGTCTTACATTCAGGGTCTAGACATTATACCCATTCACAATAGATAGATAGATAGATAGATACTTTATTAATCCCGGAGGAAATGCTAGATGGCGCCAGATATCTTTAAAGCGAATGCTGAACTTAACTTTCCAGGCCAAAGCGAACCCCTGTCACGAAGAAGAAAAAAAAAAATAGCGGGAAGAAAGAAGAGAGAAGAAAATAAGAGAAGAGATAACAGAAAATGGAAAAACGTTGCGGCAATCTGGAGAAAAGTGGGACGAAGATTGGCCAGGTTAACCGGCAGCTGAGGAGAAGTTATGATGCAAACTTCAAGATGAGGGTGATAAATGAGGCAGTCTTCAAACAATTAAAAAGCGGCTTTCTCTCTCAAATATATTGTTATAATTTGTTTCAGATGTACTGTAATTATTTAAAATAAAAATTAAATTTGGTATTCAAAAAGTCTTTTTTTCAAACTTGAGTCTTGAAAAAGAGGGGGTTGTCTTATAATCAGGGTCGTCTTATATTTGGGCCAATACGGTGCTCTTAATTTGGCAGTTAGATCCATTGTGGAGATTGTGATCAAAGGGCATCCACCCTGGATGCCCTTTGATCACATCAATAAATAAATCAGCAGCATCAATATAAATCCCTCCATGGAGTCAAAACTTCAGTGGTGGTGGTGGCTGTTGGCTCTGCTGAGATTTATTGAGACTGATGTTATAAAGAAGCTGGTGGCTTTGTAAAGACTGGGTGGTGACCTGAAGGTGGAGGGTGCAGTAGCAAAGAATAGAGAAATATTTTTTCATGGCTGACCATGAAACTGTGTCATTGTTGGTTTACTGGTTGGTTGGTGAAATATAATTTTATCTAAATTTTATAACATAGAGAGGTGTGCTGAACATGAGTAAAGTCCTCACATTCCAATAGAAGAGATTGTGACCTTATTTAACACAAGGCAGAAAATACTAAAAGCAATTGTAGCTGCCAAATGATGACACACAATTGGTTTTTGGGTCTCCAGGCACCTTATTGGAGTTTCAATAAATGTTTCGTAAACCCATATCCCTCTTTGTCATCAGGTTTACGCAAACTATCTCTTTATTGCCCACCTGGCAGTCTTTATAATAACATGACCATTTGTATTCATGAAAACAACCCTGGATTTTTGTGACAAGCTAGTTTGTGAGAGATGTGATGTTATCCTTGACATTTTCATAGAGTACAAAAAGCCTTTCCGTGTAAAGAAGCTTTTGAACAACAACTACCACAATCAGTTGGAAATAGCTTTCTAAGTCTCTAAGTGATGTCACAGGTTGCACATCACTTGTTGCTTTACCAGCTTCATCACAGACCAATAGCTCATCAGTGATAAAAGCTGCTGTTTTCGTAAAGTTTCAGTATTATTGAGAAAGATCATGATACACTATAATTTCAAACATTGTTGCAACTCTACTGTCAATACTTAAATGTGACCCAAAATTCTTATGTTGTATAAGAGAAGCCAGTGCCTGTAATGCATACAAATAGAGCCGTGTTTACATCAAGGTGTACAGAAGTGATGTGCATACAGTGACAGTGTCACATCCTGATGGTCACCTCACCTGATGTGAACTAGCCCTGTGCAAGGGCTTTAATTGGTTTTATTTTTGTTGCTGAGTTGTAGGTACATCTGCAGTGCAGTGAGATAAAATGAATTGTGAGATGTGTCATGTTGGCGCAGCTCATTGTCCAAAAAACAAACCTCTACAAGGTGATACTCAATATCACTGTTATTCCACAGTTCTCTGGCAAATTTGCCGCTGAGGATTTTCACCATAGATCTATACTTCTCTGTGAATAGCTACTCTTAACATCCCTAGCTACTCTTAAAGGTCCCATATCGTGCTTTTTTTAAATTCATGTCATTCAGCTTCCAGATGTCCAACTACATCGCATTTGAACTGTCTTGCCCTAAAAGTTATCCGTGGTCCTCAATATCTTTCATTGAATATTGATAAAATCACTTCCGCTTTAAAAGCTTGGTTTTAATGGGGCATGGCTCTGAGGTCCCTATCTCCACTCCCCTCCCCCCTCTGTGCCTGCTCTATCAACAACTCACAAAACCCCACGCGTTTACGGGCGTTTTGTTTTGATCCAGTGCCGGAGCGGTCGTCAGTCTGAAACTTTTCTTTCAGTAACTTCGTTACTACGTATTTCGCTCTTATTTTTCTTGTGTTTGTCTTCCTTGTTAATAACTTGATTTCTCTGCGCTGAACGTGAAGCTGCTTTCAGCTGAACGTTACTCTGTTGTTAAACACTACATGGGCTGATCCTACTGAGACCTTCGGTAAGCATCGTGTAGAATTTAGAACACAGTGTTTGCAAATGGGACAAAAACCAGTGGAGACGACATCCGATGTTTGACAGGACATAATAAAAGCTGTTTCCCAACAATCGTCATGGACAATGTGCAATCGCTAGCTAAGAACTCTGAGCAGCAAAGCTACTGCCGGAAAGCAGCTAAGTTACCGGTAGATCGTAATACAAAGCGAAAGGGTACTGTATAGTGAACTGTTGGCTGTTGGATGCCGTCTCTACTTATTCTGCGTCCACTAACCTACGTCAACATAGCATTTTACTCATAAGAAACTAAGATAAAAAGATAAAAATGTTCTCTCTCTCTCTCTCTCTCTCTCTCTCTCTCTCTCTCTCTCTCTCTCTGTCTGTCTCTCTCTTTGTCTGTCTCTGTCTGCCTGCCTGCGTGCATGTGTGTGTGTGTGTGTGTGTGTGTGTGTGTGTGTGTGTGTGTGTGTGTGTGTGTGTGTGTGTGTGAACGTATCCAGCCTTTGTCTCTCACAAGGCTGGGAATGAGTGATAATTTCACTTCTTGATTTCTGCCTGGATTATTTCACATGCAGGCTGTGTGTCAGTTGAACTAACCCTTGACTGGTGACTGAATATCTGTTAGGCTGTAAATAAAGGCTGAGGCTGTTTGTTTATGAGCAGTGTGGATATACACAGCTGTGTTCGCTATGTCGATGAGGATACACCTTTAGCGGACACGCACACATATGACTGAAGCAAAGCTAACTAGTTAGCCAAATGCTAGCTGACTTCAACAGCTTGTGAGGAACTTTCAGTGTGTAGCTCTGAGCTAGGACATCACCACACATCGCTACCAAAGCCTGTGCGAACTCCCCCCTGGGGATGACCACGCCCATATCCGGGTGGACAATAATATATGACTCAGGATTGGTCAATTCAGTCTATCAATCACCCTGGAGATGATGTAAGGTTCGGGGATTTATGAATTTGATCGTTTTTGATTCTGTCCAGCCATGAATCCAAAAGATTCAAAATATATATCTAAGCAGGAAGCGTTAATTTTCCAGATTCTAGGATTTGGTCGGGTTAGGGAGGACCACTATGTATACCGTATGTAGAGACCTGAGACCTTTAACATCCCTTGCTACTCTTAACATCCCTAGCTACTATTAACATCTCTAGATACTCTGCAGGGGGCAGATTTTCCAAAAATTTTAGCCAACTGCTAAAATTTTACCTTAATAACTGTGAATTTATTAGCGACCTCTTCTGAAAATGATGTTGAACCCCAAAAAGAAGTCCAATTGCTCCATATTCATCCTTCAATATTACTATGACCTAGATGAATGTGAATTTCAACAAAACTATGGCATAAGTGTAGGGAGGAATGAGTCCTCGTCACTGAACTTTCATTATTTCTTCACAAAATAATTAACTGTATTAAAATTCCCAGATTTATTAATTCTGGAAATTGGGTTTCAAGGAAATTAACATTCACGGCTCAACTCTCGCTATTATGTTTTGAGCAAACTTACTTGACCAAACTTTAGATTCTCTACAATTGTCTTTGAGTCAGTTTTTTGGCTGTACTGGGTTCTTCGTTGAATGTGTTTAGGTCATTGCAGTCAGTGTTTAGGTCACTACGGTGCTAATTTTATTATGTGCTCCATTTTACTTTAGTGAAGAGAGGACTGCCCTGCATACAGAATGACTGAGCATCTGGACTATGATATTTTAGCCGACTTTCTCCATGTGCTTCCCTCTTTTAATAGTCTCTCAAAGAGGAGTTTATGTTGAGCTGGAAATGGTGCAGTTGCCCCATTTGTCATTTTGGCTCACAGAGGCTAACGGGCAGGACAGGTGAAAGATCAGAATTTAAACAGTCCAGTTGTCCATTGTATAACAGTTGTTGGCGTCCTATATACAGTGTATTGCAGTGTATCGCAGGTGCTACAATCTGCTAATAGGCCGATGACTGATATTATAAAAATGGATATGTGAACAAGAAGTTTGTCAAGAGAGCTGGGTCATTTTGTTTCTCTTTTGGTAGTACTTTACCAGACTAATTTCTGAGAACATGTCTTAACAAGTTGTGTTTTACCCCATTAGACTTTGTTGTCCTAATGTGGCAGAATTTCTTTAATTATTAACTTGATAAAACTGATGTTCAAATTATTGTATCAAAGCAAAAAGATTCCTTACTAGTGCAGTGCTCACAAGTAATGGCGTGTTCAGCATTCAGCAGCAAACATGGTATGGTGTTTTCATTAGTCTGAGCCACTGGTGCACAGAACAGGAAAACAAGACTCGAAGACTAGGCAGACCAACCGGTGTACCAACTGGACTGACCTCCAGAGAGGTTAATGGGAACCATGACAAGATACCTCTTACCTCAACATGTGTGCCCCACCTGTCAGATACCCACCTTGAATTGAAATGTGGCCCCTAGATGAACTAAATGCTACTCATTCTAATTGAAAACTTCTCAAAGTCCAGAGACCTGAGGTTGTATGAGCATCATAAAGAGGAAGAGTGAGGACTGGTGAGTGCGCTATCATCGATCCAGTATAAAACAGAGACAATTCATGAATACATCAAGAAGATGGCCCCCTGGCATGAATTGCCATGAGAGTGCCCTAGGCAGCAGTAGACAGATGATGATGATGATGATGATGATGATGATGATGATGATGATGATGATGATGAAGAGAGTGAACTGAGGAAGATCAAGACCCTCTGTGAGATGCATTACCATTAGATAGAGGAAGTGGCAGACAAAAAAAAATCCTACAATCTTTCACCCGCATATGTGTATATGGGCAAAATTATTAGAACATACTTCATTATTGAATTCAAGATTTTCACTCAGATCCACTGCCACAGCTGTATAAAAACCATTACCAAGTAGAGTAAGTAGCAAGTAAACATTGAATGTCACCCTTTTGATACATCACCTCATGAAATTTTTTACCTGCTGGATTTTTCAGTCATCTGTAAATTTTGTTATTGAAATGTGGAAACATTCAGGAACAACAGAAACTCAACTACAAAGCAACAGCCCATGTTAAGTCACAGAGCATCTAAGAACTCAAATTACAAGTCCTTACATGCTTAGTGTTTGAAAATCACCCACTCTGTTGGTTGAGTTCCAAACTTCCTCTGGCATTTACATCAGCACTGAAACAGTGTACCAGGAGCTTCATGGAATGGGTTTTCATGGTTGAGCAGCCGCATGCATGCCTCACATCACACACACACACACACACACACACACACACACACACACACACACACACACACACACACACACACACACACACACACACACACACACACACACACACACACACACACACACACACATATATAAGACTGTTAGCACTTAACCACGCACAGCTAAGTTTTGATTAAAGCAAATGAATCAAATTACGAAGTTTGACCCCAATTCCTTCCTGTAATTCCAGCAGTGATATTACACATATAGCAAAATAATGAGGACCCCCCCCCCCCCCCCCCATAGGATGAAAGGCAAACTAAAGTGAAACAAATGTTGTTTGCCCATAATACAATGACTTGCTGACTTTACACTAAAACATTATCAAAAGTAATATTCAACACTGCCTGCTGTACGATCAGCACCAGCAAGCATTTTACCATTCAGGCATGGCTTGTGCTGTCACATAGGGGGTAATCACGTTGTCCTCCAAACACAGACAAGTTGAAAGGTCAGGATGGCTCTCATGATCAACACGACAAGCCACTTGTCCTGAATGTACCATGTGTTAAACTTCAGCTTTGTCCCACTGAAGTCAACATCAGCACAGTGTCACAAGCAGGATTAGGACCCAAACACAGGACGCCGGTGGAGTTTATGTCCATTGTTAGTCTAATCAAAAATAAAGGAAACACTAGTGATGTAATGTTCCGTCTCGAGGCGTTGAAGCATGTGCGGAGTTGGGGAGGGGGCGTTCCCGCGAAGCGTGTATCGAGCCTTGCTTCATCTAAGAGAGGAGCTGAAAATGATGACTTCCGAAGCCTCGCTGCCCGGGTGATGCCATGTGACTGATTCAGGTAGTGGTTCGGTTTGTGCCGCCAGTGTTAACAGCGATATGAGTCATGTGTTTTCTAAAGCAGGGGAAATATTGTGATAACCTTTGTGTTCTGTTGTGTGTGTGTGTTCGGTTGTGTGTGTGTTCTGCATGTCGCGAGACTTGAGAGGGGGTGAGTGTGAAAGGTGAGAGTTGAGCAGGAGTTGAGTTAGTTTGGGGATAGTTAATGATTCAGACTGGATGTGTTCATTAAAAGCTCACAAAAGGAGTCTGGAGTCGTCATCTTTGTCCGTATTCATGACACTGAGGGATTGTTACAATATTGTCAAAAAAAAGGAATCACCTAATACCTACCACAGTGGACAAAAATGTTTTTTGTAAATAAAAACCAATGATATGACCCTAGCCTAATCACTGGCTATACCTCAACGTTACAAAAGTAAATCATTGTCCATACCCAAACACAAACCACCCTCCCCTCACTTTACATGTTTACTGTATTTTCATTTTCCTCATGTCCAAATGATCATTTTCCATACTGTCAGCAATGTCAGCAAAATAAAGAAGTATGCAAAACATGTATATTTTAGTGATGGCAGTAGACTGTGTATTAAACAAAAATAATTTCCCTGCAGGGATTATGAATAGATGTATTTATTTTTACACACACACACACACACACACACACACACACACACACACACACACACACACACACACACACACACACACACACACACACACACACACACACACACACACACACACACACACACACAGTGTACTGCCATTACTAAAATATGCATGTTTTGCATACTTCTTTATTTTGCCGACATTTTTACTCACAGGCTTTCTGCAAAATACCACACACTTGAAACTCATGCCAACTGATATTTTAGCATCCAGTAGATGTCGTAGTAGAACAAATGAAGCCTCAAGAAGCTTCGAATCTGAGTGAACCGATTGGATGAAAAGCTTCAATGCTTCACAGGGCTTCATCTACCCATCACTAGGAAACACAACAAGACTCAAGAAGTCCAAAAAACTAGAGACAAGGGCATGAGTACAAACAAATCTGGCGCAGAACCAAAAGAGAACCCGGCTTAAGGAGCCTCAGGCTAATCAGCCTGATCAAGTCTAGATGTTGAGAGGAACAGCAGGTGTAGAGATAAGGCTCCGCCCACGAGTTCGGCCTCTCCTCCTGCCACATCCCAGAACAGCAGAGCATCAGAGGACCAACACCGAACCATGGCACACAGCAGAGGCACAAGTTAGCCATACCAACCTCAATTGAAGGTTGGAGCCACGCAGGTGTAGTGATAGCCCTACCATCTGGCAAATACATAAACACTGTCTGACACTTTTTAGTAAACTCATTCTACTTCTAATTAAAAATCATAATCCAATTGTCATGTATTTCTTTATTCCAATACCAGATTTGCATTTGTTTTTGCTGCCTGACAAAGTACAAGGAAGCAAATACTAATGGATTTATTGGTAATTAATCAAACAATACCATACAAGCAAGTGACATCACTCCTATAAACAGTTCGCTTAGGGATTCTGCAGACAACACATCAAGCTCAGCTGAATCAAACGAACTCACAAACTATCTGGGTAAGAGCTTGACAGACGGTGATTGGAGAGAAAATGTCAGGTTTTTTGACTCAGGAACCAGTCATCAACACCAACAGACATTCTGTTTCCACTTTATCCTCAAATATTTGGAGTCTGCAGTCCATTCCTGAGAGATGATGGGGTTTTTATCTTAAGTAAAGGTCAGTGCAGTCAGAGGTGGATGTACTGCTGGGGAAAAGGTCAGGTGCAGAGAAAGGAGGTGAGTGCGTCTGCTGGTTTCAGGCCTGCTACCAAAGTTCTGTGAGGCGGCAGAGAACAACTGAAGATAGGAGACAGGCGGTTAGAGAATGAGGAAATATTAAGAGGTAGGATGAGGGTTATTACTGGTTTCTTGAGACATGATGCACTATGGAGAAAGGTCATTACTTGGTGGTGAATCATGACTACAGCTACTGCTCCACAGAACAATAAACCAAGAGCAAACCCACTGGCTCTAGGTAATGCAGCAAGACGGATCAAGATCACTTAACAGAGAAAATAAAAATATTTTCCCAGTCACACAATGTGTATGTATGTTTGTGTATGTGCACGCATGTGTAGATGCGTAAGGGGGGTGTTGGTTATATCCATATATTCTGTGGATGTATGCATTACCGAGCCAGATGAGTTATCTCTACTGTCCTGCAGGCTTATCACGCTACAGCGGTCGGTCCTTCTGCTAATGAAGTCATCTCTAACCCAACTGCCTATTTCAAGCTGGGAGGAGAAAAGTAAGGAAAGCATGTAGGAGGAAATAAAAAGGAGACATGAATAAAGATTTATACAACAAGGGTGACAGGCACACCTGGTAATGTAGAGTAACTGTACAGAAGCAAGTGTGAAACAATTGAGAGAGGAGTGGAAGGAGAATGTAATGCAGAGAGAGAGAAAGAAATAAGAACAGTCTGAAAGAGTGAGAGGTGAAGAAAGCAAAGGAGGGATAGCAAGTGAGCACTGCACTGTGTCATTGACCCCCTGGTGTGAACAATCCATCTCAAATTGATCTTCCAGCTTGGCCCAGCAGGGCATTCTGAATCAATCTCAAATTGATCTCTGTGCCAGAGGTCGGGAAAACTAGCAGTAGAGCTTATCAGAAATATAGTGTTGCTGGGAGGATCTGACAGGGAAACTTATCACAATGCACAACAGGAAATGGGCTCTGAACCCCCAGGGTAGCAGACAGACGAGTCTGTTCCCTACACACACACACACACACACACACACACACACACACACACACACACACACACACACACACACACACACACACACACACACACACACACACACACACACACACACACACACACACACACACACACACACACACACACGCAGATACACACAGAGACACACAAACACACACATACTCAATGTCTCTGAATGTACCCAACACAGCCATATACAGACACATGCTCCACAATGTTCAGCGCAGTAGAAACTAAATTGTGGAAAAATTACACACACACAAACACACACACACACACACACACACACACACACACACACACACACACACACACACACACACACACACACACACACACACACACACACACACATACACACACAAACACATACACACCACACTGTGCAGGCATCAGTACACACCTAGAGGCTATGTTCAAAAATAAGTTTGTCAGCGCACAATATGTCAATATGTTCCAAGTTAGACAGGTAAGATTTGAGACCTGGAGCTCTTAATGACTTATAACACGTTTAATGTGTCCTCTGCAAGGAGGGTGAAAAGCCCGAGGAAGGACAATCAATACCAGCTTACATTTAGGGGGTCAGTCAGCTTAGGGGAGTAACTTGTCTCTCCAGGCCCAGTAAAAAATAAAACAATATAAACAATTATCCAAAAGTGACTTTCACTATATATTTTCTGTGAAAACTCACATTCAATCTCAGTGTGTGTAGAAACACACAAAGGAGTGTAGGAACAGAATCAAGAAGAGAACTGTGCATAAAAGTCCCTCATTTGAGAGGGGCCTGCAAGCATTCTCAAATGACTTCCTGTGGATATGGGAAAGAACTCATAAAAAATACTGCTTCATAATTTTGCCCAATGACAATGACTGTGTGTCTTCATCATGTGGCTGCTGATATTTGGTAACTTCTGTAGTCTGCAGTATGCTGTTACTGCTGTCTAATGTCCAGTGTTCCCATCAATGTTTCTAATGGATTGTGGACTCAGCAGTGCTTTTTCTCACTCTTCATTGCAGTATTTACCAGATTGAAGCTGAGGCAAACTTTGCAGTGTGCCTCCGGAGATGGAACGCACAGAAAAGTGACTCATAGTTCATTTTGATGACAGAGAAAACTGCAGAATGACACAGAGATAGGGCAAGGTGAGCAATACAGGATTGGAACGAAAAGAAAAAAAAACAGCGACGAGGGTAGGAAAGTCTCTGAGCACGTCAGCATTTGGGAGGCTGCATAAGAGCCTTTTCAGGTGCGTGGACTCGAAAAGCTCTCTGTCAGCACAGAGGGGTAATAGGGGTTATAGAGGTGAACAGACGGAGTGAAAATGTGAGCAAATAAAAAACTGACAAGTGGGTACAAGTGGTTGCATATAGTAGGAAGTATTACAATGCATCAGTGACCCCAGTGACCCTCAATATTTCCTGAAAGTACACAAATGCATATGAACGTATTCTCTCTAGAAACATCCCTGCAAGCATTCAGTGAATTTAAAGAAAATAATTCTTCCAGAACATTTTCCAGAAAATAGTGATAAACTGTAAATCTCATTGATTATTCTGGCAAAACATGGAAAGCAAATGCAGATGTCAGAAGCCCAGTGAAGCCTGAAGCCTGTTCAGAGTGGGACTGTTTCACCCTCATGGCACCTCACCATTCAGTGATCCAGCAGAGGTAATAACAGCTTAGAATCCATGTCTGTAAAAAATAGACAGATCTGATGAGGTGATGATAAAGTCAACTGGAATGGCCTTCAAATGAAGCGATGGTCAGTGGTTTGTTGCCCTTCATGCAGAGGATAAAATCAGCCGCTATGTAACGGGAAAGGTTGAAGACTTTCGTTGCCATGCTATTTAGTTGTTTAAAAAGCATTGCTTAAAACATTTGTAAAATGTCAGAATAAACAGACGATTATACAGTACATCATACATCTTTTGCTTTCCGATGCCAGCATGCTATCTAAAAATCAAACACCGGTGTAGAGTTGTGCAGCAGGTGGTTTGTTCGGTGTGCATAAAAGCAGCGTAGAGAACTGTCTTTGTTGCAGCTTGATTATGCAACGCCTGTGTGAAATAGCCTAAAGACAGATCATTAAGTGGAATCCCTGTTGTGGTCGGCTCTTCAGCCACAGCGCTCAGTGCACAGGCACAAACTAATGCTTATTGTAGTTTCAGCAAAGAAAACTAGGCAGGTTTCTTTTTTTTTTCTCCGTGTTGGATAAAAACATACATCCCAAGCCCACACCACTCAACAACCGCCCACAGGCATTCATGCATGTACACATAAATGTGTATATTAATTAACCAATTCATTTTTTTTTTAAAATAAGCAGCATTTTCCCTGCATGTTGCCACCTTGTCCTTGTCGACCTCCTTCAAAGATGACTGCAAAAAGTCCGATTTTATCAGTTTTTCTCACAGTGCTGACTTGCAGTTTTCCAACACACAAGACAGAAATACCCCAAAAAGTAATAACTCCAAGACTTATACATCAGTAGTCAGTTTAACTGTTCATGGGTTAAACCAAATTTTATAATTCTACTCTTTCTACTTAAGGTCAAGGACTTCTTCTGGCTCCAATTAGTAGTTTAGATTCAGGTGCAGTGGAATCTTGCAAATAGCATCAGAATTACTATTTCCTCATAGTATGTTTTATTATTTTTTGAAGCATCACCCACTGTAATTTTAATGCCTAATTTTTGAGTGAAGCAGCCCATTGTTATTGTGAAACTTGTACAAACATAGTACTAAAGTCGTGCACCTAATATCCCTCTTTAAATAGGTCTGTCTTTTATATTTGATTTTATGGCCACTTTTGATGCCTATCCAGCAACAGTGAGACAAATGCAGAAAAGCTGTCGACTTAGCATTGCTAATGTTAGCTGAGCTGTAAGCTTCACCCTGTGAGGATCGTAGACTGAAGTCTGAGGTTGACTCTGTAAATATCAGTCCTGTCGATCACAGATAAAGCCACAGACAGCTTTTGAGGGGGCTTTTCTGAATGGCAGCTTATAATTTGTCCTAGATATTCTTTAAAAGCAACCGCCCCTCCCATGCGCGCGCGCACACACACACACACACACACACACACACACACACACACACACACAGAGCTGTAGCATATTTTTTCTGACAGCATCTTTTTTTTTAAAGTTAGCAACAAAGTTAATTTTAGCAGAGCGTTGTCATATGGCTTTGTCCTTTGCCCCATCAGTTGGCCTGAAATAACTTTTTCCTCAATAGTAGAGTAGTAGATAAGCTGTGTGTGTTTGTGTGTGTGTGTGTGTGGGTGTGTGTGTGTGTGTGTGTGTGTGTGTGTGTGTGTGTGTGTGTGTGTGTGTGTGTGTGTGTGTGTGTGTGTGTACGTGTGTGAGTGTGTGTGTGTGTGTGTGTGTGTGTGTGTGTGTGTGTGTGTGTGTGTGTGTGTATGGATGTGTGTGTGTGTGTGTATGGATGTGTGTGTGTGTGTGTGCATGTATATATGCATAGACAGTGGTGGAGTAATATCTCGACATATGACTTATTTTAGATATGAGTCGTACCACTATCCAAATTTGTGTTCGACATACGAGCGAAACCGGACATATGAGCCATGCTTTGGGACACCCCTGCAAATTAGTGGATGGATACAACCTCAGCTGAGACTAGATCTCGTTCTCTCGAGATCCAGTCTTTTGGGGAGTAGAGATGGAGCAGGCATGTACCTGTGACTTTTGCATTTCTTCTCATTCTTTATCATTGTTTACATAACTTATTTATAATTAATTATGCACAGGTAATGTATGCACATCTATTGGTTGATAAAAAATGTTTGTTTTTTCCAGAATTTAGGGGCTTTTGGGGCTTTTCTACTATGCTGGAATGGATTAAATTGGTTTTAGTTATTTAAAATGGGGAAATGTTTTGCTTACGAGTTGTTTGACTTTCGAACTCAGTAACGGAATAAATTCAACTCATCTCTAGGTTTTAACATATATTGTATTTGGTGTAGTTGTCACATGTTACGTTGTGATACTTGTTTTTTTATTATCTTGGTGTTTATATCAGGAGGAACAGTTGCTACCACCGCACTGTGTGGGCTCTGAGTGCCCTGTTTGTCACTGTCACATTGCTACTGCGTGATGCCTATAATTAATATGAAATATCCTGAACTCTGAAATTTGCAATTATTGCTCCCAGCAAGACCTTGAGCTTTTGATGAATGGCACTCAGCGTAACCAATTGGAACTGCTTTAGAGAAGCCCCACGTATACAAAGAAGTGCTGCATCACTGACAGATGACATGTTAAGCAGCCTTAATTTCCAACTATCAGTCAGTCCTTCATAAGCTCTAACAACAAACTTGAATTGAGAGGATGTTTTTATAGCTTTGAAACAATGCAAGGCATAGTTTGGTGATTTGGAAATGATATTGTGTGAGGCACTTATCCATATTTAGACTATTATCTACAGGTGATGATCAGCGTGACATATTGAGGCTAAACAATTTAACATTGTGGTTTGAATCAATAGTAAGATGCAGTTACCTAAATGAAAGCCCACTATTAAAATAATCAATTTACATCAAAGTGTGTATTATATTTTGAAATATTTTACCTTTCCATGGCTGCTAAACCATCATTTTCTTGGTCACTGTTTTGACATCTATCTATCTGTCTGTCTGTCTGTCTGTCTGTCTGTCTGTCTGTCTGTCTGTCTGTCTGTCTGTCTGTCTGTCTGTCTGTCTGTCTGTCTGTCTGTCTGTCTGTCTGTCTGTCTGTCTGTCTGTCTGTCTGTCTGTCTATCTATTTTAAGTTCCCTTGTTTTTCTCGTCTCCTCCATTATCTGACCCAAATGGTTGAACTGCGCTTTAATACCGTGTACTGCAGGCATAGCAATACTTAGGTTCTCCAACTGAAGACACGTAATTGACAGCAAAGGGCTAAAAAAAAATTAAACATATACTATATATAATGATGATTTTTTTAAATTTAGGCTTGTTGCCAGCCTACTAAATGTGATGTTGACCCTGTTTACAGCGGTGTATAATTTTTTCGGAGCTAGAACTACTCTGTTTCTCCAAATATACCTACAGTATAAGTTGTTTGTAGTAAGCAGACTATGATGAGCACCTCATCTAACCTCACTGCAAAAAAAGTGAAGTTAAAATAGCAAAGTTTGAAGCGTTGAGTGGTGTGTATATGTGTGTTCACACGGAAACACTCCAGGAAGATGAGGCATTTTCAAAGAATTTGAAGGCACCTAGCACCAAGCAAAGCAAACTTTTCTGAAACTATTAATAGAAGAAGGGAATGACACTGGGAAGACCTTGTTAGATTTTGGTGGTGGATCCAGAGTTCTTCAGACGGATTCTTTACAACCACAAAACAAGTAATATTTCAGAACTAGTGATCCAAATTGTATAGGGCTCGTGGGAAATTCATAACAAATAAAGCAGCTACAGACTTGCACTGCATTGTAGATGGAATAGTAGTTGAAAACCATGCTGATTCAAATAGACGTCAAATGTGCTGTATCTTCAAAATTTACTGAGCTGAAAAAAAACATAATTTGTGAAATACTGTGTTTCTTCAGTAAAAATCTATTATGATTCCACCTCATGGTGAAAGAGTCATATTATTAAGGTCAGACTACAGACGAATTTTGCTTTGGGTGCAATAAAATAATGGGAAAACTTACCATAAATACATTGCTGGAGGTTTGCTCTTATGGGAGTACTGCCTGCAATTTTAGTGTCACTTTGTAATTGTCAATGAAAGAGTTAAGCCAAAATAAGAACTCATTATATGTTAGTTTCTGTGATAACAAAACACGTGCAGAACTATTCACTTTTTATCATCCTGTTGTATAAGAGACCTAAATTAGTAATTGCGCTGTGGTGGAGTGCCCTATATCTCACCTGGCACAGCATGCTTCCCATGTACAATCCCATGTACAAAGGCTTAGTCCTTGGCAACATTCAGCTGTTAACTGTTGTCTCTCTGTTTGAGCAATAAAGGCACATAAAAGCCTAAATGTTTTATTTTTATATATATAATATACACAGTATACCGTGTGTGTGTGTGTGTGTGTGTGTGTGTGTGTGTGTGTGTGTGTGTGTGTGTGTGTGTATATATATATAAGAGTGAGAGAAGAGGATGCAGAAGACAAGGTTAGATGGAGGCAATTGACTTGCTGTGGCGACCCCAGAAGGGAAAAGTCGAAAGGAAAAAAAGAAGAAGATATATATACAGGTATATATGTGTGTGTGTGTGTATGTGTGTGTGTGTGTGTGTGTTTGTGTGTGTGTATGTATGTATATATATATATATATATATATATATATATATTGGAGCTGTCACTTTAACGCGTTAATTACAGTAGATTAATTAACTGCAAATTAACGCGCTATAAAAATTAACGCAATTAATCGCGAGTGGCAAATCAATGCGCAAGCTTTTTAAATTTGGCCCATTGAGGGACCCGTAGGCTGCAGTGACGTCACTTCGGACCTATGCCACTAGTCAAAAGCAGGGTGACCGACAACAGAGATGGACGCGACACAGGAGAGCGAGGCAAGCCCACTCGGACCTTTGGGTGGAAAGTTTCTAAAAAGAACAAAGATGGGACTATTATTATTATTATTATTATTATTATTATTATTATTATTATTATTATTATTATTATTATTATTATTATTATTATTATTATTATTATTATTATTATTATTATTATTATTATTATTATTATTATTATTTGTACCTTTTTCAAAGAGAATTTTCATATCACCGAAGCAGCTCCAGCCTAACATATCATTTAAATGCAAAACATGTCAAGGACACTGAGTTGAACGTTAGCTTACCCTTTTAAAGGAAAAGCCTGCCCTGTTGGCACCTTACTATTGATGTTGCCCTTTTTTGAGGCATGTTATACTATTAATTTTGAATTGCTGTATTGAGTCAGCTTTAGTATTCATTTTGATTGAGAGTCTGCTTATGTGCCTATTTGAGACTCTTATTTTATTTCTGAATTTTATTTATTTTATTTAACTGTATTTGTATTGCATTTTTGAGAAATGCACCAGGCCTAATTGGTTTGCTGACGTGCTTGGCCTTTTTTCTTTTGAATTTCATTTATAAAGCACGCTTAACCAATAAAAATGTGGATTTCAAATCTTCTCTTCTTGGTACATTCTATTGATTAGTCATGCACTACAATTTTGTAATGTCCTAGAATTCAAATTCTTTATTTGGGGGCCTTTAGCAGGTATGAGATTAAAAATGCGATTAATTAGATTAATTAATTACAAATCCTGTAATTAATTAGATTAATTTTTTTAGTCGCCTGACAGCACTAATATACGTATATACGTATACAGAGACTAACGGCTCTGACTACCCGACTGAAGAGATAAACCAAGGAGATTGAGGCCAGGAGAATAAACAAGACCTTCTCCACTCAACCAGCAAAGGTGTACTCTCAGTGCAGGGAAATAGCATCCGGTTAGACCCACCAAGAGCTGAGGTGGAGAAATACTGGAAGGGCATATGGGAAAGAGAAGCATCACACAACACCGATGCCCAGTGGCTAGTGGACCTGAGGACTGACCACAGCTGCCTCCCAGAACAAGAACCAGTAACCATCTCAATGGCAGACATCCAAAAAAGAGTGTCAAAGATGAAGAGTTGGTCAGCACCGGGCTCGTATATGATCCATACATACTGGCTAAAGAAGCTGACAGCACTCCACGAGCGTCTAGCAGCACAGATGAACCAGCTGCTAATGGATGGGACGCACCCAGAATGATTGACTGAAGGCAGGACAATCCTGATCATGAAAGACCCACAGAAAGGATTTACCCCATCCAACTACCGGCCAATAAGCTGTCTCAGTATAACATGGAAGCTCCTGTCAGGCATCATGGTGGCTAAGATGAGTAGGCGCATGGATCAATATATGAACGGGGTACAGAGAGGAGTTGCTAGTAACACCAGGGGAGCCAAGCACTAGCTACTGGTGGACAGAGCAGTACACAGAGACTGTAAGAATAGGCAGACCAACTTGTGCACCGCCTGGATTGACTACCAGAAAGCCTATGACTCAATGCCACACACGTGGATACTGGAATGTCTGGAACTGTACAAGATCAACAGGACACTAAGAGCCTTCATCAAGAACTCAATGGGAATGTGGAAGACAACCCTGGAGACTAACTCCAAGCCAATTGCCCAAGATAACATCAAGTGCGGCATATACCAAGGGGATGCACTATCACCACTGCTGTTCTGCATAGGCCTGAACTGCCTCAGTCACATCATCACAAAGAGTGGCTACGGATACCGATTCCGAAGTGGGACAACAATCATCCTCTACATGGATGACATCAAGCTGTATGCCAGGAATGAGCGAGAAATTGACTCACTGATCCACACCACCAAGATCTACAGCGACGACATAGGGATGTCATTTGGATTAAACAAATGTGGCCGGATGGTATCAAGAAGAGGCAAGATGATCAGAACTGAAGGGGTCAACCTACCAGGAGGCAGGATAGAAGACATCAAGGACAGCTATAAATACCTTGGAATCCTTCAGGATAACGGCAACCATGAGGAGGCCGCAGGGAAGTCATCCACAGCCAAATACCTCCAGAGAGTAAGGCAAGTCCTGAGAAGTCAGCTGAATGGCAAGAACAACGTCCGAGCTATTAACATGTATGCACTACCTGTCATCAGATACCCCGCTGGGATCATAAGCTGGCCAAAGGAGGAGATAGAAGCCACAGACATCAAGACGAGAAAGCTCCTCACCATGCATGGAGGGTTTCAGCCCAAGTCCAGCATCCTGAGGCTGTACACTAAGTGGAAAGAGGGAGGCCGAGGACTAGTGAGCATCAGGGCCACTGTCCAGGATGAAACATTAAAAATCCAAGAGTGCATCAGGAAGATAGCCCCAACAGATGAACTGCTCAGTGAATGCCTTAGACAGCAGAAACCTGAGGAGGAAGAGGAGGAGGAGACAACATGGAGGGACAAGCCCCTACACGGCATGTACCACCGTCAGATAGAGGAAGTGGCTGGTATCAAGAAGACCTACCAATGGCTGAATAAAGCTGGACTGACAGACAGCACAGAGGCACTGATCATGGCAGCACAAGAACAGGCCCTAAGTACAAGAGCAATAGAGGCCAATATCTACCACAGTAGATCTGACCCAAGGTGCAGGCTATGTAAAGAAGCCCCAGAGTCAGTCCAGCATGTGGTAGCAGGGTGTAAGATGCTCGCCAGCTCAGCATACATAGAAAGGCACAACCAAGTACAGGAACATCTGTACCCGGTATGGACTAGAAGAACCCAAATCCCAATGGGACATACCACCGAAGGTGGTTGAGTACGACAAGGCTAAGATCCTGTGGGACTTCAGCTTCCAGACCGACAAACAGCTGCTGGCTAACAAACCGGACATAGTGGTGATGGACAAAGAGCAGAAGAGAGCAGTGGTGATAGATGTGGCGATTCCAGCTGACGCCAACATCAGGAAGAAGGAACACGAAAAGATTGAGAAGTATCAAGGGTTGAAAGAACAGCTGGAACCGATGTAGAAGTTCAAGGTTAATGTGGTCCCCGTGGTAGTAGGAGCACTTGGGGCAGTGACCCCCAAACTGGAAGAGTGGCTCCAGCAGATTCCTGGAACAACATCTGAAGCCTCAGTCCAGAAGAGCGCAGTCCTAGGAACAGCTAAGATACTGCGGAGAACCCTCAGACTCCCAGGCCTCTGGTAGAGGACCCGAGCTTGAGGATGACACACAGATACCACCCCACAAGGGTGAGAGGGACTTTTTTTGTTTTTAATGTATATAATCTCTTTGGGATTTTAATCACAGTTAACACCTGTGACACTGCCTGATTTAAAATGCAGATTATGTTAATCTTTTGTTTGGATAGTCCAGGGCCATTTATAGTGAGCTCATCTGCAGCATCACTGTTTCCTCTCACTCATGTGTTGTTTTGTCCCTTATGCTACCCTAGTGATCCTCCGTTGCTGTGAGAACAAAGCCCAGCAGCAGCATGGTCGCATTAAGGTTTAATGGTTACAGACTGTAATGACATTGCTTCGGTCCCCAGTGTGACGACATTTAGGCATTGCCTCTTATATCTTCATTGTCTTCAATAGACATTTTTCACATATTAAGTAACAATAGATCTGGCATGCTTCGATCCCTGTTGTCTGATTATAAAAGTACATGATGATTCACATGACTCATTATTTCCAACTGTGGCATTCTCTGGCTTGTCGTCAACCCCAGCAGTAACCATCCTATGACACACCATGCATCAGCATTGCCATGGCTGATCCTACTGTATCAGATAGGAATGTCCCTACCCTGACAGCTGTAGGTGACCATGACTCATTCCTCTTTCTATCCCTGTCCTCTTTTTCTCTTTAACAGAAACTCCACTTATCCCCTCTCCCTAACTCCATCCGTCCTACCTTTCCATTTATCCACTTACGTGAGAGTTTGCTTGAGGTGACACTGCCTCCTCAAGCCATTCAAGTGTGAAGATACCTCTGATGAGTATACAGTATCTATGAGGAGGCAGGTGGACGCAATCTGATGGACAAGCAGTCCAGAAGGACAAAGACATATCTTTCCCTGGACAATCGTTGCTGGGTCTCCTCCCTGCCTGTTTTCTTATATGTTCTGCCGTTGCTCCAGCTCCAGTTCCGGCTCCTGCTCAGTGTGTTATTGATGCAGAAGCATTCTCCTGCTCCTTTCAATCGATGCACTCCTCTTATACTCCACTTTCTGACAGTGTGACTGCAATCAAACCAAAGGTCTGTCAATCCGAGCCACTTAAACTTAACTCAAGAAGGATGGCTGCAATCAGACACACAACCTTTATCAATACATCTATTTTCCTCACACTGAGTAATTTGCTCTGAGTCCATATTTAAGGTTGATTCATGTGAGGCAGAAATTTACGAGGCTCATGAGTTATCATTACTATAATACCTCCCATGCACTCAGTCTAGAGCACCATGTCAACATCCTGCAGCAAATGCAGCTCACCCAAAAGATGGGGATCGGTGGACCAAGCAGTAATGGATGTTAAGGAACAGATTACATGGTAATGTATTATTGATCCTGCACAAATCATTGATTAAAGAAGAGCATGTGATTGCTGCATGCAACCAACAACATGCTTCTTTGTAAAGTGTTAATGGTGAAATGATGTAGACATTTTAAAATCCTGAAAATCCGCGGTGCACTGGCGTCGTGCCCGGAGTGTCCTCCGCCTCACGCCCTATGCCAGCTGGGATAGGCTTCAGGTCCTGTGACCCGCTACAGTGGTTAAAGCGGTAGAAAATGGATGGATGGAGACACACACACACACAGTATATATATATATATATATATGAGTGTGTGTGTGTGTGTGTGTGTGTGTGTGTGTGTGCGTGTGTGTGTGTTCGTGTGTCTGTGTGCGTGTGTGTGTGTGTGCATGTGTGTGTGTGCGTGTGTGTGTGTGTACAAGCCCCAGAAACAAACACACGGAAAGGCATCACCCAAATGACACAACACTTAAATTAAGGAAAGAAAATGTAAGAACATAAATTACGTTTTTACTTTTCCAGTCAAGCCACAGTTCACTGGTTCACTGGTAATAGCTGACAGCTTGATTAATACCTAAAACAATACTGACCATTCCATAAGGTACCAGTGAATTAGAAACATGAGCAACTCCAGTGAACAGGTTAAACCTTCCATTCCACCAGGAGACATTTGTCTGTCTGTTGTCTCTCCAGCCAATCCATTGTGCCAAAATCAATGTCATGACATCCTAAGGCAAATGAAAATGTATATGTAATGTTGGAAAACTTTGAATACAAGAGACAAAGAGGAAATGGAGCGTGAGGTCAGATGGCCACTTATACGATAACCTGCAAAATATCAGAAATTTCTGGGAATCACTGCAAACTCTTAGTAGCTTGTGTGTTAGAGTCACCACCATGTGGTGAGGGTAGAGCACACGTTTACTCCACAGATAGGCAGGTAAGTTCACTAGATTACATATTATATGTAAGTGGATGTATATGATTTAGTCACTTAGTGGCCGTCCCTTATCAGGAATTAATATATCTTACAGACATTCAGTATTCAGTATTCATTTCATCCCTGGAATTAGAGATAATTTAATTTGGAAAAGATGGATTTGAACCCAATTCATTCATTTCTTCATCTTCTTGAATCCTCTTATCGGACACATGGGTCACAGGTTATGCTGGAGCCTAGCCTAGCCTAGCCTATGGATATGGATGACAGGTGGGGTACACCATGGATAAGACACCAGTTAGTTGTAGCTCAACCCAACTGAAAACATAAAACAAGGTTTTTTTGTCAATACATGTATATGTATGTCCATATTTCTAATCATCTAGTAAATGGAGGAATGCCACTTTTATCTGATGTTTCATACAGTATGAAACATACAAAAAAACAAAGACTTGGAAGAAGAAACTGTCTAAGATGGAAAGAATAAAAACAACGGTGCTCTGATGAAAAGGGAAAAAGGGGTCGGATTCGCTCACATTCTGTGTTTTGAGGGTCTGAGAGAAAGAATGAGCTGCCAGCACTGCCTTCATCCTGCCTTCCTCTTCTGCTCTTACTTGATCACACTCACTCCTTCTCTCTTCTCTCCTTCTGTCTCTCCCATAATTGTCAATCTATGAACCCTTTTTTTTTTCTTCGTTTGCTGTTTTGCCTTTTTGGCATTCAAGGACAGAAATCCCAATACATTTGTTGTTTCTATGTAGGTGTACGATCTGGTCTGATGTGTTTTCTCTTGATTGTTCTGCTTTGTTCTTTTGCACACAGTGTGAACCAGGACAGGGGGTCATGTTGACCAGTCAATGCATTCGTTCTTTTTTCTTTTTTAGGGACCAGAAGTAACTTTTGCCTCCTTACCCACGCAACAATAACATCCATTGTTTTCTGGTTCCATTCAAATGTCTCATGTGGCATTAATGGTTGCACAGTACTGTCAAATCTCTGTCTGATTCCATTTATTAGTTGATTTTCTCATCTGGAGGTGGAGGGCCTGACGATGGAATATCATTCAGACACAATGGCTGTAATAGACCATTATTGTAGCAAAATTAGTGTCAAAGAATTGTGGGGAGTTATGTAACTGTATGTGTGTAGTCATTACTAGATTTGTAAATCTACAAAATAATCTTCGATGAGTTTTATGTGAATATGCACAGGTATCTGAAAATGTGTATTCAGAGTGGGCATAGATACGTTTTATTTAAAAAATTATTATGATTTGCAAGTTTGCTACAGTTTGTGTTGGGTTATTGTTACCATTTATATAAATCTATAAATGTGCAGACAAATCTTTAAATACATATGAAAATAGAATTATGGTCTCTGCAGCAGCTTGACGTCTCAGTTGGCTTTTTACGTGTGGCTTTGTCTTCTCTTCTGCATTTGTACAGATATGGAAATGGGTTGCAGAGATTTGTAAATGTCCAAATTAAAAGTTCCAAGATGATTTCCTGACAACCGAGTTACAAAATAACACATTTAAGTGTTTTTCGTGTCACAATCAACCCATCCATCCATCATCTCCAGCCTCTGTTCTGCCTTGGGGTCATGGGTGTTGCTGGAGCCTATCCCAGGCCCCCCACAGGCACACCGACAGCACATCACAGGGCCACAGTCAACACAATAACTTGTCAGTGACTTCCAAAAGCATAACAGAACACAGTTTTATGAATAAAAATATTTATTGATCTGAGAACACCAAAAGGGGCAGCAGTGGCTCAGTGGTAGAGCGGGCGGAAGAGTGGGTCATCCTATGATTCAAGATCGGCGGTTCGATTCCCGATCCCGCCCAAAAAAAACAAAAAAAAACTCAGAGGTGAGCTGACAGTGGCAGGTGTCAGCTCACCTCCAGAGCACTGCTGAGGTGCCCTTGAGCAAGGTGCCGTCTCCTTTACAAATTGCTCATTTGAGGCGCACCAAGAAGGAGCTGCCTGCCACTCGACCTCCCTTGCATGCCTACAGGCCCCCCTGTCTATGTGTGTGTGTGCTATAGGGGCCTGTACTCATTAATATATACTGTATGTATGCATGCGTTTGAACCACTAACTAGAGTGTGCTTTCTTAATTTCCCTTTGAGGATCAAACCAGTATATAAGTTTGTTTTTTTTAAATTAGTATTTAAGTCAGATTCTGTCTTAAATCAAAGGGACAGTCATTGTTCTGATTAAAAGCCTGTTTTAAATCCAGTTTTACGTTCTAGTTTAGTTTTAAGAAACTATCTAGTGATAAAAGAAAGCAGCATTGCAAGGCGGCGGGGAGGAGGAGACGGTTCCGGGTTCGAGTCCCGCTCTACACAAAGTTTGTATGCTCTCCCCGTGTATGTGTGGTTTCTCTCCGGGTTCTTCGTCACACTCCCAAAGACATGCACTTCAAGTGAATTGATCGTTCCATGCGTGACTGTTTGTCTTTCATGCAGCTCCGTGGTGCACCAGTGTTGCGAGTGGAGTGTATCCAGCCTCTCACTCGTAAGTCCGCTGGGAGAGGCTCCAGCAACCCCCGTGATCCGCACAGGCAGAAACAGCAGTTCAGAAGACGAATGAATGTTGATGTACATACAAGCAGTATGTTTAAAGGTCACATCAGCTGGCTCTTTATCATGTGTTTTTCTTCCACATTGACATGCATGGTATTATGACCTCTCTACCCTTTTTAATACGGAGTTCTGGGAGGCTCTGCAGGGATGTTACTGGGCAAAGAATGTTAAGACTGCCTGGAGACAGTTGTGGACCCAAATTGCAGGAGACAGGCGGATACATGTACAGAGAGTTTATTACCAACAAACGTGCAAGAACACAAAAACAGCTGCATGTAGCCTGGTGGTGGCAGGAGGCTGGGGCTCCAAGAGAAGGCGAAGAGGCACCAAACTACAATTGACAAAAACCAAGAATTAGTTCTGCTACTCGCTCGGGACAAAGATAGGTACTCACAAAGATCCAAAGTGTCAGGATAGCGCTACCGAACAATATGGAATTATCTGGCACTGTAGGGAGAGTCAGGACCAGCTTTATAGAGAAGTGGACAAGGGTTGATTGCAACCTGGTGTAGCTCATTGTCACGCCTCCTCCACACACCAGCCCTGCAGGTCCTTGAAGGACAGGAAAAACAAAAGGGGAAAACACAAAAACAGCCACACAACATGCAAAGGAAAACCAAAACCATAACAGAGAAGCTTGAATCATAAGTATGCTCATAACTAGTGTGTCCTCCATAACGAAGTTCTCCATCAACATCTCTCTGTTGTCTTCTTGCTCTGTATGAAAAACAATTCCTAAGTCACTGCACAATTGGCCTATCAAATGACAGGCAGTGAAAATACTGTCATGTCAAACCATTCTGGACCTAATCCATTGTCTCAAATTTCTGTTAAATTTCTGTCAAATAAAGGCAGACCTTCCTCTAAATATAATGTACTGTTACCTCTGTCATGCAGCATCTGATGGTCCTGGTCATGCAGATGAAAAACAAAAAGCGATGTTCAGAATCTAACAGAACTTTGCTGCTCTGTGTAACAGAGAACATAATTCACTGCTTTGTATTACGGCTTTGTTGTAGCCCTGACTTTATCTCGACACTGCTTTGCTGACTATCATCACTCGTTGTCACATGCAGTCTTTGCTGTTAAGTAGCAGAATACCTACTCACCACAGCACACACTGAAGAACTACGGAGGACTTCACTCCCAGTTTGACCAAGCTGGCCACCTTTTTTTATCAGAAAAGCATGGGATGGTAATGTAGATCTAAAAAAAAGCTGTCTGATCTTCACTTAATAAGATCATATTTTTATATTCATTTATATAGCACTTTTTAATCTTACGTAGCATTGTTCCTCACTAACTGTTAAAAGTGTATAGTGCATAAATGTCTAAAGGATTTCAAAACAACAGCACGGATTTGATTTAAAGCATGATTAGAATAAATTAGAGAGGACATACTTATTTAGCAAAAATGCATGTATTTTGAAAGTCCAATAGACTGGAGAATCACAGGTCAGATAAACATCTCCAAATCACAGCTCATGGTCTCCAGTTAAATAATCTAGTCATGTACTCAGGTACTTCAGTCTGTATTTTTCTTTAAACTCCCCTGGTTTATTGGACAGGGTCTGACTGTGGAGTCATGAACTCTTATTTTTGTTCTGCAATTTTTTTTGTTATCCCCTTCTTGGCCATGGCAAGGATAATTACAGTAATTCCATTTCAACATACAGACACAAAAGGATGAGTTAATGTCTCACTACTTTAGAAGAGGAGCTGTGCTCATTCTAAAATTATTTCTTAACAGGAGATGTCATGAAAAAAAACAAGTTTGTGAATATGTATGAGACATTTCTGACAGAAATGTAGGAATGTGAAAGTAATAAAAACGCAGTAATCTGTCAACTGTCATGCTGATTTCTGGGAGGTTTTTTTTTTTCACTGTTCATGTCAGGAAAACAGGAAAAGCCGAAAGTGGTTTTCTCTTATTAGACTATAATCTTTTAGAAAAACTGTGGGGAAAGAGTTCTCTTGCCCCACAAAAGAAGCTTTAAACAGAAATAAATCATTACGTCGGGTTAATTTTAACATGTGAGCTGACATTGTTGTATTGTAATTAGAATCCACACCGCTTGATCAATGTCATTTTAAATGTCCGGTCTAATAACTAAACAAATTTCTGCTGACAGTGTCATGAACTGAGTTTGTGCAAAAGGACAGAAGGCTGCAGCAGTGACCATCCATCACCAAAGACGTTCCTGCACTCAACTCAAGAATCTCACTGACAATGCCACTCTGGTTCAGCGTCACTGAGATTTAAATTTCAAGTCATTTGAACGACAATTCTCAATAATTTATCACACTTTACACACACACACGCACACACACACGCACACACACACACACACACACACACACACACACACACACCTTTGCGGTTCTTCCATGAATTCAGCTCCCATGAAACTGCTGGCACTGTGCCTTGAAAGTCTCGGGATAGTTTGTTCTTTAAAAAACAACTCGTCTTTGTCTAATGCCTACACACAAGCTCACACACACACACACAAACAGACACACACACACAAAGACCCGCATACACACAGGCATGCTGAAGCTGAGATGATTTATAGCCAATCATGTCTAATGGATTTCTTTGGCACTTGAGAAATTATGAAACGAAATTAATTACCCTTTAGTGACCCTGCTGTCCATATCTCTTAGTCTCTACTCTTTCTCCCTCTCTTTTCTCTCTCACACACACACACACACACACACACACACCCACACCCACACACACACACTTTCACTCCAGACGATGTTAAATTTGGATGTAATTACAGTCTAAATGGGTTGTGCTTACCTGTCACAAACTTATCTGCACGGCATCCTATTTGTGTGCATGAATGTGATTAATGTTCCACGGTGATCTATTTTAAAATTAAATAATCAAATGATAATAATGAAATATTTATTACTCAACCGTGGTTAGATAACAATTTGATATAAATGGCCCATACTGTTCACGGGTCAACATTCTTGTGCTGCATTCTTTCCCTTTATTAGAATCTGTCACATATTGTCAAGTGAATCAATTAGTTTTACAAAGGATTTAGAACAGAATTCGTAGTATGTTTGGTCATTATTATAAAGTTGTTGCTCCACTGAAATCCCAAATGTACTCATAAGTAAAATAAATGTTACCTCTGTCATGCAGCATCTGATGGTCCTGGTCATGCAGTTGGCAGAGGATAAAAGGAATTGATATCATTCAGAATAACTGATTCCTACAGTGAGATTTTCAAGATCGGAGCAGTAGATTTTTTAAAAATTGTTGCTTAAAATTTGAACACTGACACCTCAAGATTTTTAGACTAATAATAAAGGAGTTAGACAATAAAAGGACTGCTCAAAAAATATTTTATTTTGAAAGACATTGACCCAATTCAGATGTTCCTGAAGAGGTTGGGGGGGGTTTTTTGCACGCAGAGAAAAGCAAATCTCTACAATACATGGTGTGATTTTAATTTTACTTCGTAATTTTGTATTTTGTATCAAGGGGGTCTTTACCTTGGTGCCATACCAGGCGATTGATTCTACTTATTCTAATTTAAATATTTCTGTTCTTCTCCTATTTGTATTTCATGTTTTCATTTTAATCTTCAATGGGAAGAAGCTTTCAGTGGAGCCAATTTATAGTGTCAAGTGTAGACATTTGTTTGGGCAAATTGGATGCCAACTACAGTGGTACCTCTACTTACACAATAAATTGGTTCCGGAATAAATTATGTAATTAGAAAATTACGTAAGTAGAGATGCGTTTTCCACCCTAATCCATTCCAAGCCCCCAAAAATTCCGACATAAATGTTTTATAATGCATTAAAATGCATCAAAACATGTAACAAATACATGTTACGATTAGATTATTACACAATAAATGAGAGTTGTGCATAATGTAAAAAACAAAGAATAGCGTAAAGAATAAAAATGATGGTCATTTACCTTTTAACTGCTGTCCTCATTGTTTTTTGCCCTCTTTGGTTCATGCGCTCCATCCTCACGATGCCAAACAACTGAGTGAATTCCAGTCCTCCTTCTGAACTTCTCCAACCACCCACGCAATGCCTTAAACTCTTTAAACTTCCTTTTTTTTTTTAATAACGTGGCGATTGTAGATGCATTACGGCCATATTCTTTGGCAAGATCAACCAAACGCATCCCTTTTTCATTCTTTTCTATTATCTCTTGCTTTGTTTGTATGGACAAAAAACTCTTTTCTTCGTCTTTTCTTTTCCTCTTTTCTCCGTCACTTTCTTGGGTCCATAGTGAATACTCTAAAAGTTAATATATTTACGTAAAACTATCAGAACACGTCATGGGTTGAAAGCCGAATGAGGAGCACCCTGCATAAACACCGATCTGGGTCCATACAGAGGTCCCTCTTAGCCAATGGGATGCCAGGAAGATACTAGGTAATATCCAATGGCAGAGCAGCTGTGAGAATGTTGCGTTCAGGAACTTGTGGGAGCTGCGAGTATCAGCCCATACTGTATTTTTACCTTTTGTTAGTCAAAATTTCTTTTGTAACTAGAGGTAATATTTTCCTGCTGAGAAATTTCGTAAGTAGAAAATTTCGTAAGTAGAGACATCCGTAAGTAGAGGTACCACTGTATTTAAAATGTTGGGTCAGCTTAATGTTGAGCATTGATGAACAGGTTATCTGCATGAGAGACTTCTGTACTTCACCTTGAAGAGTGATAACAGGTGCTGTACCCAGAGAGAGGACAGAAGGCAGTCTTTATATTGGAAGATAATCATAGTTTCCATTTTTGGTACTTGCTATGAATTATTGTGTGCTCTTCTGTCCCTTGAGCTCTGAAGAACAGCTGTTATGAGACAAAGATGAGTCGCACTAGAGAGGATTACGGTCAACTCCACTGTCCACACTAAAGATCTGGAGATTGGAGTTGAGAGGTGTTCTCAAAGCCTCATGTTTGTCAGCGTACATGTGAAATTTTAACAGAGAAACACTCAGTTCACTCCCCTGCTGTTTGTCATGACATACAAAAGCACTTTTCTTTTAAGGCAAGCGCTAAAACTACCAGCAGGAGAATCAATGCCTTCCTCAACACAAATGTGCGGTGTTATTGCAAAATCCAATCATTTTTGCCAATATGTTTTAACCTGTGTTATAAGTGTGAACACATCATTATTTTCAAAAGCAAAAAAGCTGAATCTCACTTATTATGAGAAGTAACCAAGACAGAAATGGAGTAACTGAGGTCAATTTAAAGAAACAACATGACAGATAAATGAAAGAATGCCAAAGGTTGATTGAGGGACTGAGTCAGTGTGAGAGACAAAGAGGGAGGGCGAGCAACATGAAGGGATTATTAGTGACTCTGTATGGGGATTACAGAGGAATGCAGAGGACTGACACACCAAAATGTGATCTCGCTCTGGCTTAGTGTCCCTTTTCTCTCCTCCACATCTACAGCAGGTACACATTGGCTGCCAGCCCTTATAAGCTCACTCCCTACCACAACACTCACCTGCCTCTGACTCTCACATTCTCACACATGCCTCACCAAGCCGACTAGTGATCAGCGAGCGGTACTATTGCAAGCATGAAACAATTTTTATGGATTTTCCTCCATGGATGTTGCAGTCCGAACATATCCAATGTCTTTTTCTGGCTGGCTGGAGATCATAAATGCTGAATTCTTTCCAGATGAAGTCATTGTACCATACAACTCTGTTGAGACTCACATTTACCCACTGGATCGCCAACCGAGCATACTGTTAAAGTGAAATGTGTAATAGTCTCAGTAAATGTGCGTCATGTAGTTTTGACAGATTCGTTACTAACCACCGTCTCTGTTTTCTCCACCTCCTGTGCAGATCTGAGTTTGACTTGGACTATGACAGCTACCACGAGGACTACTCTGACAGGTACTGTCAGAAAGCTCCATGCATGGCCGCTCACACATCTGACTGTTTGTCTGCATGTCACAGGAGGCTAGAGTGGATTCTTCATCCTTATTGTCTCTGCTCCCTGTTAGTGTCTGTCACCCAGCTATCAGTCATTCTGTCTTCTCCTTTAATGTTGCCCAATATTGTTCAGCATGATGGAGCTAACATACACATATACAAATATGCAGACAAAAAAATATCACAAAAAATTGTGTGTAGTGTGGAGGTTGTGGATTCGTGAGGTCTAATCTAACATGACTGTGCTTAATGTTTAGCCCATTTATAGACTCAAAGACAGGTACAGTTTTCCATACGTCGTTTGCACTCTTTTCGTATGTATATTTGAACATATTTTCAGAGACCTTATGGATACGGATTCGATGGGAAAATCAGAGTGATGCTACCAGAGATCGGTGAAGGACATGAAGCTAAAATTCATTCTGACAGACTATGGACGGGTGGATCGTTGTCCTATGTAGAGCATAAATAGGCATTTCATTGTATCATCGGCAGGAAGGGACTATGTATGTAAAGCTTGAATTTTAGAGGCAGTACGCAGATAGACCATTTCAAGTGTAATGGCAATATACCGTTAATATCAAATAGACTGCATTTAGTGATTATTTACTATTTCATTTCCAAAATGTTTCACCAAATGTAGGTTTTGCAGCTATCATGAACCTTTGACATGGTGTTCCACCTTTTATTATGGGTCCGTACCTGAGAAGTTTCTGCAGAAATATGTTTTTACTACATCCCGCTTCAAAGCTGTGATGTATTGTAATTGTTAGTGTTCGTCCGTCCGTTAGTCTGTCAGTTAGTCCACCAAATATCTTCGCAACCATTGCAGATAGAAAGATGAACCAAAAAACACATTACATAAAGGTGGTGAAAATATGTGATGAGCTTGACCTTGAGAAAACTAGGTCAAGGTCAAATTTCAACTTTTGTACACTCAGGAACCGGATTAGATAGAAAAACGAGGGAGAAGGCCACAGGGGAGAAGGCCATCCCGTGACACCCCTGAATTCAAAGTTTTACCCTGACCTACTTGCATAGGTCAAAGATCAAAGCTAGTGCTCTGACCTACTTTCATAGATCAAAGCAGTATCTGTGACCTATGGTCTAACTCGCACTTGCCTTCTCCCTCATCTTTGTACCTGAGTGTACAAAAGCTGAAATTTGACCTTGACCAAGGTCAAGGTCATCATCTCATTTTCATCCTCTTAGTCGCCCAAGTAATGTGTTTTTTTCTTGCTGCAGATTGCACTTCTATGTGGCGTACAAACAGGTTCAGCAGTTAAGGTGATGAAGTAGTTTGTTGGACTGAGCTCCACTCAGAGTGGCTCTGTCCGTTGAAATTGTTCAGGGACCTTCTTACATTCCCAAGGCCCAACTCATAAACACTTCAATCAGCACATCTGAATAAAAGACTTCATATTGTGCAAGCAAAAATGCACACACACACACACACACACACACGCACACACACACACAAACAGGGAAAGCAATCCCTTTTTTTTTTTGCCTTTGCACATGTCAATGCTTTCTTGCTTTTTTTTGCGCGTTTGTTTTTTTCCACATTTTGTTTGCCTTGCTTTTTTTTTTTGCTCAGGGGGAACACTGTGATTTTCAATTTGTTTTAACACAGTGCATGATTATTCCCCATGCTGTTGGCGAGCACTACTGACAGTTGTGTGTCTGTGTGTGTGTGTGTGTGTGTGTGTGTGTGTGTGTGTGTGTGTGTGTGTGTGTGTGTGTGTGTGTGTGTGTGTGTGTGTGTTGTGTTTATTCTTTGAGCACATCAATACGTGAAGAAAAGAGAAATGTTTTGTCCACTGTCCTCTCGTGTGAACGCACAAGAATTGTCTTTTAAAGAAATGTCTTTTAGCGCAGTGATAACAGCTCGAGCTGACAAAGCTGCTTTCCATGTGGGGTTTAATCCGTAGAGACAAACACTTACGCTCACACACACGTTTTTGTAATCCTCCTCGTCTCTTGTCATATACTGTCTGAGGTTCCATTTCACTTCAAAGCTGGTGTTACAACATATTGTCTATATGCCTTTGCAAACTGTTCTATAAGACCTTAAACTGCAATAACTCTCTGGTCTCTTGTCTCCACACATGGACAATGCTCAAAGCCTCTTATCTCACACATTCATGGTGGCCTAACACACTTCATCCTTGTGACATTGTGATCCCTGTCTGTCTATGTGTGGTGACAGTCTGTGCAAAGATATTAGTATCAAATAGAGAAGCTTCACAGAATCCCACAAAACAGAAAAAAAAAATAAGGGAAATGTTTCAGGAACAAGGATGTCTATAATTGGCTCACGGCTCAGTCAGTATATCTGAATCATTGCCTGACTCCAAGTCATTGTTGCTGACAGCTTGTTTTCCGGTTCTTGGCTAACGCGATGCACGGCAGAAGAGCTTTTCAAAGCTTCTGGCTTTGCAGAAACCATTTAGGCTATGCTCAGACTATCTTTGATCCAGGTGTCCAGATTGTGATGAGACGGATGAGATGGCCTGCCTTTAGCAGGGAGCACCTTAATGCCAGGCCTGCAAACATTTGAATCAACGCATGTTAACATTTCCACTTCACTTTGCACAAGGTCATCTGACAAACACACCAAAGTCTTCACTCATGATACTAATCCGACTGTTGAAGCGATGAGGCAAAAAGTTTGTTTATGATATTTTTCACTCCTTTCTTTTTAGTTGGAGTCATAAATAAAACGCAATGAAAATAAAAGTGAAATTAATATAGCCAACTTAAAAGTCCTCATTAGCGAAGAAGATCGTTTTTACACTTCTACTAGATTGTGAGTCGACATAAACTTCATTCGATTCATAATTCTGGACTTCCCTAATGACATGTCTTCACTGTAATGAGTGTCATATTTGTTGAAGTAAAGTCATAATTAATTACAACCTTTCATAACAAGCAGTTCAATGTTTCAGAAGATTATTCAAACACATTTTTTGTAATTCGGAGGGTGACAAGGCACCTGCGGCTCCAGTTATCACCGGAGACCTAAAGAGCTGACTCAAAATGTTTCTCATCTTTTCTCTCTTATCTTCCTTCTTGCCTCTTTGGCTGCAGAACCCTGACTAACAGGTGTAACTAGTATTGAGGCTCACTGATCTGCTCTCTTTGCTCTTTGATGCCAGTGCTTTCAGGCTCTTAGTCTCAGCTGACTGAATGGCAATTAAACCAAATTTAGATAATAATAAAAACAGTATTTGACAATGTTTGGCTGTATTATTCTGAAGGAAATCCTTTTATTTCCTTCATTTGTTGTTGATGTTGTTCAGTTTGTCTATTTTGCTCAATTGTATTATTCATGGAGGGACCAGGTAGAGAGAGAGAGACAGAGAGACAGAGAGAGAGAGAGAGAGAAAGAGAGAGCGAGAGAGAGAGAGAGAGAGAGAGAGAGAGAGAGAGAGAGAGAGAGAGAGAGAGAGAGAGAGAGAGAGAGAGCACAGACAAAACCACAAGTTGTTGGCTGGATTTGACAGATTTGCAGTGAATAAAACCACAGTGACTCAGCCGTCCTCTCACCTGTGCCAGTCAGACACACAGGATGTGGCAGTTTTAAAGTTGAGGTCAGGCTTTGATAAATGTACATCTTGGGTTGTTGCTGGCCCAATGGGAATCTCTCAGTGCTTCAGATGGCTGATCCAACACTGGCCAAGCTCTACAGTAGTTTGATTTCATGCCAGTGTAAACAGACACATTGTTAAAAGCCTCCTTAGGCTTCATTCTCACAGTTCCCATACTTCCCACAGCTGCTCAAGCTGGCAATTGGTTGATTTTGGTCTCATGGTTCATCCGGTCATTGAAACAAGGTCTTCTGTAACTGCAGACATTAAATGTGAGGCTAAATCATCCTGATTCAATCACATCACTTCAATTTTTATTAACTTACACACTTTTGTAGACCAACACACACAAACACACAGTGATATGTCTGTAAGCACTATAGACTTTGACTGTGATACACCCCCTGTCACCGGCATTACTAGCCTGGCAGGGAGCTATTGATTGGCTCTGACAGAACCAATTACATTCAGTGACAGATAGAGAAATGGAGCTTTCCACCGGGAGAAGACAACGCTAGCACTGGCTTTACAGAGAAGCAGAGATTATAAACAAAAGACAAAAGAACACTGAATACAACTACCCACAATTGTACATAACATGCTTGAACAGGTACTCTTTCTTTATTATCATCCGTTTACTTCAATAACATTTGGGTTTTTTTTAGCTTGTGTAAATGGCTTCTTAGAGCTAGGACTTCATATTAAATACAGTGTTAATACAGACATAACTCGGCTTACATCATTTTGGGTTTACAAAACAAATACATGGAAAAATAAAAATACAATTTATGTCATTTTACTTGACATTACTTCTGTCCGCCAAAAAACTGGAATTGTAAAATCACTAATAAACCATTAAAAGCACATCATATAACGTTACTGAGAAATGAATATGCTCTGCGATTCACTGGCAGTGGGTCCAGATTGTCTCCCGGCCTCTTGCCCATGAGTCCACTGGAATAGGCTCTAGCAACCCCCATGATCTGTGAAGAGGGAGAAGCCACTTGGAAAATGAATAAAAAATATACAATAAATAAGATGAAAAAGATATAATATCATAATATAAGCCTGTATTCAGCTAAAATAGGTTCCAGTAACCCCTGTGCTTGTGAATATTTTCTCTCCTTGCTGTTCAGAAAAACACTGCATAAATTGCAGAGCACTTCCTAAAAGAAATTCAACAAACTAACTGTGTGAACACAGTTGAAGAATAGATTTTAACTATATCTGCTGAATTTCTAGGGTGTATGACTATCAGCGTGTGCCAGCGTCCATGTCACCCCTGCCTCCAATGGGACCCAGTCAGGTTAAACGATCGCGTTCCTCCTCCTACTCTGCCAGGCACAGACGCAGCCGAGACAGAACTCACTCCAAAAGTTCCAGAGCCCACTCCTCTGGTTCATCCGCGGCCAAGTGTGAGTAACGCAAGCAGGTCCCAGAAAGAAGCGTGCATTAGATTAGACGCTGCACATTTCTACACCTTCCCCAAAACTTTCCTCTGAGAAATGTGTAGGTTCCATTTCCTCATGCCTTTTACATGTACTCACTCTTGCTCTTTACCTGCAGTGGGTATGGAGGAGTTGCAGGTGATTAAAAAGGAGCTGACTCTCATAAAGACACAGATCGATGGACTACTTGACAGTCTGGACAGGATGGACACACTGAGGAATGACCATAAAGGTGAGATGCTCATACACAAAGACAATGGAGGCAGGTGAGGGTGAGATTGAATGATAGAAAATCTATTTAGCCTTTTGATTAGTCACAACTCTTATGACAATAATTCAGTATCTGTGCTTCAGGGAATTTACAGGCACAGGAATGGACTGCAGCAAAAGAGCCGCTCCCATTTAACACATAAATAAAGTGTTTCCTTTCAGTCTGGGTGTGTTTAAAATGTCAAATCAGAGCTGATCTCAGTTGGAGTACAGGTTTTCTGATTTATGGTTGTGAACAAATTGGAATTGGAATATGCTGAACAAACAAGGTGTTTGAAGTCACTTACTGATGAAGCTTCAGAAAAGAGCAAAATAGAAGAAACTTGGCAACAGCAGCAACCAGAAGAGCTGCTGCTGCCGTCATGTGGACATTTGAATGTAACACAGCGACTGCATCTGTCCAGACACGCTATAGCGCATGCTGTGAGCGAGACGAAGCTGTAGCATTCTTCCTGGAGACATTTTTTTTGTTGCAATCTTTTCTACAGCTCATGCAAAGTGAAAAAGATTTATTCATATAGTGCATCATGTGTTGAGCATTATGTTAAGAAACAAAGATAGGCCTTTAATCTTATTGTGGGTTTTTTTTTAATATCCACTTTGATTTAGATCTCTTTCATAGTTCTCAACTTAACATCTGATCTCAGTACTCCTGTCCACCCGGTTCTGACGTCTCTCATTTCCTCCTCATCTGTCCTTCATGCTGTCGCTAACACTCTCGTCTCTAAAACCAGTGGATTGAGAGCAGAGATTTTGATTTGGACTCACAGTAATCTGTGCTGCCAAATTCAACCTGGTCATGTGAGTGCGTGTGTTCACTCCTGTGTTGTAGGATCTCCCCTGAGAGAGGACAGTCCAGCCGGATCGCCATACGCTCTGTCTGGCAGCAGCCCAGAACACTCCCTCTCCTCCCTCTCTCCACACAACTCCTACCATCTAATTCACAGGGGCAGCCCTGACCTGAGGGAGCCCAAGGACGATCACCACATGGTAAATGTCTCCGACATCTGCGTACACTTGTTCACTAAAGAATAAGAAAATGCACCCATTGTTTTTCTTCTGCCCTTACAGCACATTTTCGCCTTCCAGAGCAACATCATCTTCATCTATCTTGTATTATTTTGTGCTTTTGCTTTAAAGTAGATCAGATAAGTTTATATCTGTTTTGGCCAAGTGAAAATATTGCTGAGACAACACTACAGTGACATCAATTTTTACTTGCATTATTACATTGCATGCAGCTTATAGTTTAACACAATGTCTCTTTTGTTTGTCTCCTTACGTCTGTTTGCTACAGATGAGCAACCACAGCTCTGACCATGAGGAGGAAATATGAGTGGGGAAAAAAGAAAATGTAGATGACATGGATTACGTGCCAAAAAATGGAGGAAGAGAACAACAAAACCAACAACCAAGCTACTATTTATATCAGAGGCTGTACTTCCCTCCAATGTGGTGTACATATCAGATAAAACAATACAATTAAGCTTATCCCAGCAGGAGAACAAAAACTCACAGAGTAGATGATCATGTGATTGAGAAGATTTTTTTGTGTCGGTTAAAGGGAGAGAGAGGTGTAATAAAGAGAGTAATGATTGGATGCCTGTTGGAACAAAGGTTAAAATTAGTTATATTTACCATTGATAATATTCCAGTGTTGATATGTATTGAAGGTTCCAAATTTATGCTGCCTCTCCAATTTCTCTCCAAAACAGGTGGATACAAGGAAACATTGTACTTCCATTAATAAATGACTGTATTATTTCTGTATTGTTTGAACATTATGAAATCAAAACTGGATGTCTGGGTGGTTATATGCTGCTTATTTGAATATTATCAGTTAGAATAAAGCTCACACTGGAATATTGGGTGCATGCAGTGTGAAATGAAAACTGCTTCTGTATATCTCAGATTTGATCCCTTGATAGGGCTTTTTATTAATGCTCAACTTACTTTTTGTTTAGTGCATATGATACCAGAGTAGAAGAGAAAACCACAGTAATCCTTCAGAGACTGGGCAGTCACACTAATGATTCAGAACCAAAACAAAAGTCTGGCTTGTGCTTGTAAGTTGCTGACAGGAATATGATCAAAATGGCCTTGTTATGTCATGCTATGTTCTCTCCACTTCAAACGTATTAGAGGACAGTTACAACTCTCTTCCACCATGTGTTTGGCTGTTTGAGACCGGTCGGTGTCTGATATTGTGTATTAATGTAAACTTAATTGTAATCGTAGAACTATATGATTTTATTCTTGCTTTAGGGATTCTCATATGTTGTTGTTTTTTTAACAAAAGAGATGATATTATACTTCCTATGGTGTTACATGTTTTGTTTGCATTCTTAAGATAAGCCAAGTGGAAATACTCATTGTCACACTAAAGTATTTTCATATTGACTATAAATACAGTACACGGAGTGTGTTTTTATTCTGAAAGATCAAAACAGGCAAAGAAAAAAACAGTGGTGGTTTAGAAAAATATCATGTTATATAATGTGAATAACTGTACAGATTAAATTCTCACTTTCAACATTCAACTAAACCATGAATAATATACATATAGTAGTGGATCATCTTTCAAATTGGTTTTGAACTATACAACATCTGCTTTCTTCTGTCCCTGGATGCTTTGTTGAAAATACACACACACTGACACACAGACACACACACACAAGCTGTATGCCTAGTTAAGGAGAAAATCGCCAATGTTACACAGACGCCGACTGCAACAACCTCCTGTCACAATGTGAATGGAGCATTTGGACCCAGATGCCAGGCAGATGGCATCATGCAGCAGGACTTCCTGACTACAAAAGTGAACCACGGAAACAACAAACTAAGTAGATGATTCAGCAAAGACAGACACCTGGGCAAATCACAAATCAAATTCATCTAAGGATGATGAATTGCAGGTGGAGAGGGGTCAGATAAACTCAGGTAAGGGAAATATGATGGTAAAACAACACAGCTACCATAGAGATGACAGCCTTTGGAAAACAATGGGAGCAAGTCATATCCACGTAGGCTGATGCAAGGCAGCTGTGCACCAAGAAAAGTCCTGCAAGCCAGGATAATTAAGCAAGAAGCTTACACACACACCCAAAAAAGAAAATTCCACAAACAGAATAATTGGAAAACACATGAAAATTTTCATTGGAAGCTGACTGAAGCAATGACCATGACTATCAAGTCAACTGAACATGGAGACCAAGACAATATACGACAAGATACATTTCCTGCAGACAGTTAAAAAAAAACATTATTTTGCACAATCCCAACAACGAAACAGAACCTGCCATGATTTACACATTTCTCAAAAAGCAAGATGAATGAAAAATGAAGAAGAGAAACTGAGATGATGCTGAAACTATTATCCTGGATGGGTTTGTTGCCAAAAATACTTCTTCCTCTCCTCGTGTTATGGAAATAACTCTGTCTCTCTCTCTCACACTCTCTTTCTATCTGTCTCACTCTCACCATTTCACTCTATTTCTTGTTGCACTGACAACCATAAGCAATCACATTCATATTTATTGAATTTATTTCTATTTATATTCAATATTTGTGACACCAATATCAAAAGCAGTTGAACATCAACATCTTTAAGATTTGTATATATGGGCTTTGTATATGTATATCATTACAGTAAAAATGTTGTTATTCTATTAATTGCCTTGCCACTATATTAAAAAAGTTATGAAAAGTACATTATACATAACATTTGACTTGACTGTAAACTTTCTCACCTTCTTCTTGCCCTCTCTCCCCTCTCTCTCTTTATTTATTATTCCTGTGACCACTAAAAGAAAGCATTAACACATCGAAGCAGGAAATTTTAAAGAGGGGAAGAGACATTCTTAACATAGATTGTTTATGCAGTTATTGAGGCTAATACAGTCAGTGCCATGTCCAAGAAGTTCTGTATGTTAAGTTTTTGTCTTGTATCTACAATTTGTCATCCACTTACTGTTTTATTGTGGTACTCATCCCTTCCCTTTGATTTCAGACCCTGACTTCCTCCATTTGTGTGGTTTTCCCGCCAGCGTGATTGGCAACCCCGCTTCTGATTGGTTCTTCCTGTGTTCCCCTACTTCATATATACATAGTTTGTCCCCTTTTGTCCTGTGCTGTGCCAGCTCATTGTGATTTGTAGCACCAAAGAACAAGAGTCAGTCCATGTCTCATGCCATATCAGGTTCTAATTAATGGATACTTTGTCTTGTTCTTTTTTACTTTTTCCTCATTATTCTTTTTTTATTTTTGTCACTGTTTTGATACTTTAGCTTTTTGTCATGTTCTGAGTTATTTTCATGTGAGAGTGAATTTGAATTGATGCTTTATCATTAAAAGATGGCTTTGAGCTTTCCTTTGAGTCAAGTCATTGGGTGACAATCAGCAGGTAACAAAGCTAACATAACCTTTGACCTTGCTCTCACCTACTAAAGGATGCCAAATATCCATCCATCTGTCTGTCTGTGCAGGTTCTCAGTTATCCAGGTAATGGTTATCCAAAGCTTTGGATATCCATCCGTCTATGAAAAAAGTACATTGCAAGTGAATGAAGGTGCTGTTGATATTCCCTCATACCAGCCTAATTCTATTATGACAAAAAACATGCTAAAATGTGGGAATTAAATAAGATTGCTAAATACCCAGCCTGAATCATCATAACTTGCCAATTAGCAAACCGAATGAGCTAGTTGTTGAAGTGATTAACACACACACACACGATACTAACATGGGCAAGTTCCCATAAAATTGTTATTTTCAGTTAGTTTCAACTAAGGCAGAACATTGTGGACAGCTTGTATATTGATTCGTTTTTAATAATTTGTATGTTCGAATACCTGTAGGAGATATACCTCGATTTAATAATTCCAATATGAACTGTTAAGAGTTTTACTCTGAGCAAAACCTGGAGAAGAGCCTTGAATGTTCATTGACCCTGATCTTTATAGTGTTTGGCTTACACTCCCCTTGAGAACTGAGCTCACCAGCAGCCTGACTCAGCCTCACGTGTATCTGTTATCTGTGTGTTGTGCCAACTTTGTCCTTTTGTGTTTAGAAGATTATTTAATAGACAAGGACTACGTGTTGTGCTAGCCATGTTTGTGTAAGCAGATGCATTTTGTGGTCATTTCCATGGTTTTAATAGAAATTCTCAACAGAACACTAACCTGGATAATCAGTCACACCATGAGCCTTTACGCTGCTAAGCCAGAGCCATCTTTATCATCACTGCTCAACAGCGAGATGAGACATTTAACATTAAACAAGCGGAACACAAGTCATCGCATCATCAATTGGATTGTGCATTTCCATTGGCTGAGTGTCGTTAAGTTTGTTTAGTCTGTCAGGGTGGCATACCCTGACATACTTAACACTTTTTAACACATCTGAGAGATACTAGTGCTTATTTCTATCTCTATTTGGAATAGAAAAAGGTCTAAAACTGCCTATGGCTGAGCATAAGCACGCCTTCACTAACAGCTCCATTTAAACAGGAAGTTTTAATCCTACCCTGTTATTTAGAAGAGTGCAAAAGGAATTCTTGCACAACCAGTCTTCTGTTGACACAAAGATAAGCACATTTGAACTTTCTTTTTACAACTACTACCCCAGTTTCAGTTTTTAAACATGAGTGAATACAGGCTGCAGCAAATTAAGGGTCATATTTTGACTGAAAATAAGGTAAGAATAATTTATTTACAATATATATATATTCAATTTATTTATGTCTTAAAATACATGTCAGTGACTACATTAACTCTGTGATTAAATGTGTAAGGAAGTGGTGGACAAAATCCAGGCAGTGATTGACACTTGATTGTCCGACGTAATAAATTATTACTTATATTATACTGTATTTAATTTTCCGGTACTTTTAAATATTTTGCTATTAACAAAATTACAAATCTGTATAAAAAGCAATCAGTATTATCTTGCACTGTAATGTAGTCGCAAGAGGACACAAGCCAGTGTCATATGGTATTGTCTTATTGATTATCTTGCAGTATCCTGATGCAGGATTTACATTTTGCATATCCAAATAATTCCCGACTACAAATGCACTACATATGCAGTTTTTGCCAATGTATGGTACAGCATGTTTGAAACCTTTGTCATGATCTAATGTCTCATGCATTTGCTTGAGAATCACATTATCAAAGCAGTCTAACTTTTTCTTTTTTTAATTTGTAGATCACAGGAATGACAGACTCACCTAGTCCTCTGACTATCCATGTGCTAAATACTGCAATGGGTGTTCCTGGCTCAAACATGGCACTCAGTCTCTATAAAAAAGTCCCATCCACTAATGCCTGGAGTCTGATTAACACTAGGTAAATATATCTCATACAAGATACCAGTACCAAAGAAAGTATGATCACAGGAAAATCTTTCATTCTACTTCTCAATGTATCTTTTTTTTCCACAAGTCTTCAACCATAGATTGTCTTAACAGGATCACCAATGATGATGGACGATGCCCAGGGCTAATCACAAAACAAATGTTTACACCAGGTGTTTATAAAATTAAATTTGAAACTGCTCAGTACTGGGAGAGCATGGGACAGACCTGTTTTTATCCGTATGTTGAGGTGAGAAAAGGTTGCATTCCTCCGCTGCCATTGTCAGACATATTGTTGTTGATTCGGATTTCATTTTGGTGTTATAATATAGTCCAAACTACATCTGGAGTTTGTACTCATTTAACTTCTGATATTTATGATGCATGATATTTTATAGGTAGTTACTGATCTCCTTCATCTTTGTCGCTTTGTTGCAGATTACCTTCACTATAAATGACTCAGGCCAAAAGTACCACGTGCCTCTTCTCCTGAGTTGTTTTTCTTTTAGTACATACAGAGGGAGCTAGAGACCAAAATTGATCATCTTCCTGAGGCTCCCATGACGGATCACCTGCCTACATTCCAAGCAAAGGCACTTTTAATAAGAACATATTTCAGCTCAAGTTGATTATTCACAAGATAAAAGCCTTCATGTGAATGATTCTGTAATTAAAATATGGATTTTTAAAAAGGACCTTTTGCAAGTACATTTGTTTTTCTTCTTTAAAAAAAATGCACATGAAACTGTCTGCGTATCCTTTTTCTTAAACCATCTCTTTTTAGCTTTTATTGTTAACATTATTGTATGTATTCTGTTCTTTCAAAAACAAGCACGTCAAAAACACATGCCAATTCCTGTGCATCTCAAGGCCATGCCCAGCATCATTAATTGTTAACTACAATAGTAAATATCTATAAAATAACAAACAATGTAGCTTGATATTTGACGAGTATGTCTTCTGCATGTGTCAAAAATTTTTAAATCTTCTATTTTGTCGGGAAATTACTTTCTCTACATCCTCAGTTCTCTGTGCTCGATTATTTAGCTTTGCAATTTGGATCACTTTATCAGTGTTGATTACACTCGTCTGGACGCGGTAGGGCCTTGCCGTTAGGAGTTGTGCATACTGTAGCCCCAAAATCTGTAACTTCAGTCCCCATTAAGTCTTGCATCAACAACACTTTCGTAAATAATGGCTGATGACGAATTGGCGGCGATTAGGCAACGAAGGATGGCGGAACTACAAGCACAGAACGAGGTACGGAAAACATGAACGGTAAACGTGTTGACGCCAGCCTTAAAAGGACTTCAGTGTGATGCTAGCTAGTGCTACTTTCAGTCAACCGAAGAGTCGCTTAGGCGAGATCTATAGCTCCTCTATGAGTGTCGTCCACACTAAAAGTTGTTGAATTGATACTTAACGAGAAAAATCACTGTAATAACAACGAAGATTAGCACTGCTAACTTTAGCTTGACAGCTCTAGGAGCACACACCCCTCTGATAACGACTGTTAGCTGTTCATGACTGAACAAAATCCGAATGTAAAGTTAGCAATTCTGAGTGATTATGGTGATTATAATTCAAAACTAGTCGGCAGACTGACGGGCTTATTAAAGGTTGGATATTTTAGAAATATGAAAAAGACTAAATTAATGAGCAATTACTCAACTTCTTCTCCTTTCGGCTTTTCCCTTCAGGGGTCGCCACAGCGAATCAATTTCCTCCATCTAGCCCTGTCCTTTGAATTCTCTTCTCTCACACCAACTACCTTCATGTCCTCTTTCACTACATCCATAAACCTCCTCTTTGGTCTTCCTCTAGGCCTCCTGCCTGGCAGTTCAAAACTCAGCATCCTTCTACCAATATATTCACTATCTCTCCTCTGGACATGTCCAAACCATCTCAGTCTGGCCTCTCTGACTTTATCTCCAAAACCTCTAACATGTGCTGTCCCTCTGATGTACTCATTCCTGATCCTGTCCTTCCTGGTCACTCCCAGAGAGAACCTCAGCATCTCTGCTACCTCCAGCTCTATCTCTTGTCTTTGAAAAAATCCTGCCTGTACACTCTTCTTCACCTCTTTTCCACACTCTCCATTGCTCTGGACTGTTGACCCTAAGTACTTAAAATCCTTCACCTTTTCGATCTCTTCTCCCTGTAACCTCACTCTTCTACTTGGGTCCCTCATTCACACACATGTACTCTTAACTTTATGTGACAATATTTAATACTTAGATCCTCAACTAAGTCTTAAATACTAAATTATATAAATTTGAAGTTGAACTTTGAAATGTCACTGAAGCTATAGATTTTTTGCACGTATTCATCTGGTTTGTGATCATAAAGCAGTTAATTTAGCTGGTGTGAAAATCTGCTCCTAGTTCTACATTATCCACTTGAATGCAGAAATACAACAGAAATGTGATGGTGCTGTGTCATGTTCTTTCAGGATTCTCCAAATAATCAACAAGTACAGGAGGCCAAACAAAGGTAAGATTTCCATATTAATTTAAAATTGCTAAACAATACAGATTCAATCTGACTTTGATATAGCTTCATCCCCCAATAAATATTAAAAAAATAATTGCTATGCACTGAATTTTCTCCATGCAATTGTGACATTATTGCTTTTACCGCTACAGGGTACTGTATGTTTAAAAACAAAGGTATGAACAGAAAACAGCAATTTAACAGCAAACCTGTATTACAGCTGCAAGACCAGTATTATGATGGTTTTACATTTTAATAAATGGGTTTTTCCGTTACTGTATATTTTTATAGAACTATGAGGAGCAAGTAGAGCTGACATTCTATTTTTATACTTCACAGAGAAAAAGAAATGAGGAACTCTGTATTGGCTCAAGTTCTTGACCAGTCTGCCCGTGCTAGATGTAAGTGTGCTTTGTTCAACCTGTATTAAGTGTTCCCATTTTCAATTCATCGTGCTCTTGTCAATTGAAAGAAATTTCATTTTTGTATTCACGTTGTTTTCTTACTAAGAAGAAAAGATTATTTACTCATTCTTCTTCTCCTTCTGACCTTTCCCTTCGGGGGTCGCCACAGTGAATCAGTTGCCTCCATCTAACCCTGTCTTCTGCATCCCCTTGTCTCACACCAACTACCTTCATGTCCTCTTTCATTAGGACATGAAGGTAGTTGGTGTGAGATTAGAGGATGCAGAAGACAGGGTTAGATGGAGGCAACATTATTTTCATAATTTATGAATAGTCTTATTTCAAGCCAAAAAAGTCAAACATTTGCTGATTACAGTTTCTTGATTTTAAGGAAAATATAATTTTAAAAAAATGTATTTTAGTATATGAAGAGTCTTTGGGTTTTGCACTGGGAAAACTGTTTTTTATTGTTTCTTAAAAGAAATTATATTATGAAATATATGAAATTATTTTGAAAATTATCTTTTCTAATAAGCATGTCACACAGGACATACTTAAGGAGTGAAAGGCTCTTTGTCCAGTGTTCCACTGAAGCTATATTTATGACAGATTTTTGAATTACACAAAGAAATGCCACTCGCATGCTGAACAAAAAATGTTAAAAATATTTTCTTGTTTAAGTGAACAGTCTTGCACTAGTGAAGCCAGACAAGGCCACAGCAGTTGAAAACTATCTCATTCAAATGGCTCAAATAGGACAGTTGGGAAGGAAGGTAAGAAAATCTACCTCTAATGATGAAATCCCTGATGTTGCTGATGTTATATTTCCCAGAAGTACAATTATTCTGTTTTCTCCTTTGTCAGATTTCAGAGCAGGGCTTGATTGAGATTCTTGAAAAAGTCAGTCAACAAAATGAAAGGAAAACAACTGTCAAAGTAAGTTCCAATGAAGTGTCATCTTTGTTGGATTCTTTGTCATTTGTTGATTTTCCAACCTTACCTTGCATGCTCTATGCTTATCAGTTCAACAGACGGAGGGTGATGGATTCAGATGACGAGGATGATTAACTTTACATTGGAACCCTGGAATTAACTGAAAAGTCATGAGAAGATCTGCTTTACTGGGACTCTGACAGCATCCTTAAAGCTGAATCCTGGGATGCCACATTAGCACCTGGGTATCTATGAAAGTACATACCAAGAGGGAAGAAAAACAAAGTGGAGTTGACATTGGAACGAAGTGGTGGAAAGAAGAATTCCCAGTGTCAAATTAAATAATCTTTTGTCACAAATATGTACTGCTTACATTTTACCCTTGACAGTTCATCTATATCTTCATCTCCACCACAAAGGTTTACATAAAAAGCCTTAAAAGAAAATGGTTCTTGTGATATGAGTCCACAATAATCAGTTCTTGTTTTAATAAGTATGGCATCTTTTTGAAGAGGTTTCTGGTTTGCTTTTTATTCTCAAACTTAGATGGACATAGGCTAACAATTATTACTGTTTTGACTATTAACACAAAGAACAGGAAGCTTTACAGTTTCCTCACCAACATGCAGATTTGACTTAATTGAAAGTTAGCATGGAGTATCTATTCTTTGTTCATCAGCTATCTCATACTTCGGATTTCGTTTCAGTTTGTCAAATGTGTCCAAATACGTTTGAAATAAAAAATAAATAAAAAGATGAGATGTCTTATTATTAATAAAATAAATAAAATATGCTTTCTCAAGACCGACAAGACTTGCAAATAAGATTTGTTATCACAATCATTGTTGACAAATTCAAACAGAGTAACTGAAAGAAACACTTTACTGACATTAATTTACACAGTTAACTCCCAACTAATCCAGATTGGAAAACTTTGAATTACTGTTCAATACCTGTACAGCATTTCAAGCTGCTGTTCATCATCGCGTTGGGGTAAACGTGTCTGCGCTGACAAGCGGAAAGAGAGGGAATCTTGTACAGACATGTACTGTAAACTGTCAGGGCGATTTATGTAGAATGGCCATTATCGCATTTGTCATCATTTGCATTCCTTATAGCAGGCTGGGGTAACTTATTTGCTATATCCGTGTAAAACATGTTACTGTTCATGAAGTCTTCTTTTCCTTTCGGCTTTTCCCTTCAGAGGTCGCCACAGTGAATCGGTGTCCTCCATCTAACCCTGTCTTCTGCATCCTCTTCTCTCACACCAGCTACCTTCATGTCCTCTTTCTCTACTGTTCATTAAGTACTGTATATGAAAGCAGTACCGTATGTACGGCAGCATCTGCAAGATCAAAGCAAAGCATAAAGCTGTCTTTAAAGATATCACAAAAATAAACAGTCATAAAGTGTATTCATTCAGTCATTCATTATCATGTACCGCCGATGTATCCGCGTAGCGGGTCACGGGGAGCTGGAGCCTATCCCAGCTGGCATACTGTATAAAATTCTAGTCCATTAATTTGAAAAGGGGCGTCGTCAGTTCTTAGCCCACTTTCGCACGACCGTGGTGCGATGAACTCTCATTGGTTCTTCCGACTGATTACACGGAGTATCTTAGGTCTGATTCGTCGTGATACTGGTCACATGTTCAGTCCCAGCCAATCGAGAGAGAGAGAGACCTCGAGGACCTCGGCTAAAGTAAGGTTCATTCATGTTAGCTAAAAGCTGTACCTGCTGAACACGAGAGTTCCACTTTATGACGGGTATAGTTTAAACAAGTACAAACAGAACACAATATGGACAAGCTAAACGTAGTGACATGCACGGCTCCTGTGAATATAGCTGTCATCAAATACTGTGAGTATCAGCTCTAGTTGTGTTCGACCCTATTTAACTTTATGTTAGGTTTGTGTTTTATTGAAAACGTTCAATCCTATTTTATCTCCAAAATTCCGGTTACTAGTGTGGTGACACTACTGTGCTCTAAATGGATGTAATTTAATTCTTGTTTTATTTAAGTCTGCTCATTGTGAATGAACTTGCTTGTCAGGGGGGAAGAGACATGAAGAATTAATTCTACCCATTAACTCATCTTTGAGCGTCACGTTGCATCAAGACCAGGTATTGAAATTAACTGCATTGGTTGATTTAGTCATAATTAAATTCTATTCACTTGTAGCTTGTTTTTATTTTTATTTCATTTTTTGTATTTTTTTTTGTAGTATTGCTTCAATATTTGTGTGTTATGGTCGCAGATTAAAAATAAATGTTAAATACTCGCAAGTGCATGATTCCAGTTGATGTTGGATTCTGCTTGGATGATGGCTAAAACAAAATGATGTCATATTCAATATTAAGATATCTTTATAAAAATCTCATCTGTAGAATCTGCCTTGTCTTCCTTCTGTCAAGCTTAAAACAACCACAACAGTTGCAACCAGTAGGTCATTTTTGGAAGATCGAATTTGGCTCAATGGCAAAGAGGAGGACATAAGTCATCCAAGACTACAATCTTGTCTGAGAGAAAGTGAGCCTTTAATTTTTGTTTTTTGTTTTTTTTGCAAAATAGAAGAAAAATAAGAGTGCAGGCCCTTGTGTTATTTTTTAAATTTTGTTTCTGTATTTAGTTCGACGATTAGCGAGGAAGAGACGTAATGATGGTGACCGCAGTTTGGATTCGACCAGCTTGTCTCACAAAGTCCACATCTGTTCTGTTAACAACTTTCCTACTGCTGCTGGCCTCGCCTCCTCAGCTGCTGGGTTTGCTTGTCTAGGTATGTGTATTCAGACTTTATTTGCGTATAAAGCAACTTAACTGAAGACTCGTGCAACGGTTTCGTATCCGCACACAAGAAGACAAGTTCATGTAGGTGCCCATGCTTCAGCATGACACACAGTCTTGATTTTATGTTACATGCTCATCTCATACACTTTTGTTTATCTGTTGCAGTTTACACTCTGGCACGGGTTTTCGACGTAGAAGGGGAATTGTCTGGTATTGCACGGCAGGGTTCAGGCAGTGCATGCCGGAGTCTGTATGGAGGGTTTGTCCAGTGGATCATGGGGCAGCAAGAGGATGGCAGGGACAGCCTTGCCCAACAGGTGGAGCAAGAGACACACTGGCCCGATCTCAGAATCCTTGTACTTGTGGTAGGTCATTTTGTGTGAGTTTGAGAGGGAAAGAAAACAAAGAAATTACATATGAGTTTTTAAAATGTTTTCAGTCTTGCCACCATGATATTCTTTTGTTAATTTATTCTATAAATGACTTTTTTGTGTAATGAGAAAGTAGCAACTAGCTTCTCGCAACATAAAATGCACACTGATCAGTAGTTATAAATGGTTTGTTTTTATTGATGTATTTTGCCACAGGCCAGTGCTGATAAAAAAACAGTTGGAAGCACTTCTGGGATGCAAACCAGTGTAAAAACAAGCTGTCTCTTGAAGGTAACTTCCTTAAATGTACATGATTGAGTAATTTTATTAGTATAAATATTTTTTTCATTGTTTGTCCTGTATATTGAGGGATTGGGATTGTTATATCAGTTTTTAAAGTGCTATTCACAAGAGGGTTTATGTCTCTTTTCTCAGCATCGGGCTGAGTCTGTTGTCCCAGAGCGAATGGTAGAAATGACTGAGGCGATACGGAGAAAAGACTTTGCTGCATTTGCTGAACTAACCATGAAGGACAGTAACCAGTTTCATGCTACCTGCCTCGACACGTATCCTCCCATCTTCTACCTTAACAGCGTGTCACAAAAGGTTATCAGTTTGGTGCATCAGTATAACAGACACTATGGAGAGACCAGGGTGAGCAATTGTAATTAGCATTACAGAAATCAGATCTGTGCAAGGTTTTCTTTTTGTTCTGTCACTTGGACTACTGTGTATTTTTAGTTTAAAAAAAAGACAATTCTGAAAACTCTAAATCAAATAAAATGTGATGGATATCGTTCACTGCAATGATTGTAAGGTAATACATTAAAATGTTATGAAACAGGGCTACTAGGTAAAAATTGAAGGTCTTCAAAAATGAGGGACAATCACATCAGATATAGAGCACATGAAGAAAATGGAGCTAAAATATGTAACTACAACTACCAAAAGTAGTCATGAAGCAGTTCTTTAAATCACAGTCTTGTGATAGACAGAGAAATTTATGAGATGACTTTATAACCCAGGAATCAGAATATGATAGAATGATTGTTTCCAAACAGGTGTGTTATACGTTTGATGCAGGACCCAATGCCGTGATCTTCACTCTACAGCAGCATGTTCCTGAGTTCGTTCAGGTGGTTCAAAATTTCTTCCCCCCAGAGACCAACGGAGGACAGTGAGTTGAATACTACTAGGCCTACTTAGTATGTGTATTTTTCTACAAATTGTTTCTTACATTCAATTAAATTCATGTATTTAAAATATAAGTGGCTGGCACAGTGGGTAGCACTGTCGCCTCACAGATAGAAGGTTCCGGGTTCAAGTCCTTCCTGTCCGGAGTTTGTATGAACCTGTGTCTGCATGGATTCTCTCCAGCTTCTCCAGCTTCCTTCAAAAACATGCGTTTCAGTTGAATTGATCAGCTCTAAATTGCCTGTAGGTGTGAGTGTGTGCATGAGTGTTTGCTGTTGGTGTTACATTGTCCATCAATGTGTTATCTAACTCTGTAATTATGATCTTTCATCTATAAAATGTGTCTTACTTGTCTGCAGGTTTGTTAAAGGTCTTCCAGTTGACCATGTTGCTCTTTCTGAGGAGCTGAAAAAGGCCATTGGTTTAGAGCCAACGCCAAAGGGAATAAGTTATATCATCAGCACTAAGGTACACGACTGTAATCCTTCTGTTGCACCCTTTGTCAGTTTTATTTTACACAGCTACTGAAGTTATCTTATTCCCATCTATGTATCTGTGCATCTTTCTAAAGATTGAACATTATATTGGCATTACAAGGCAGAGATATAATGTTGTCCCTGTTTTGTGTTCAAGGCTGGACCAGGACCTCAAGTTGTGGAGAACGCTGCTCAACATCTACTCGGATCGGATGGTTTGCCTAAAAAAAGTGCATGACGCCCTGCAGCCTTGGAATAACACATTTGGCTGTTAATTTCAAATTTAATTCCTATTAATTTAATATTTGTTAATTATTGAAATTTACTTCCCTTATCTCCCCACCTATATCTTTTAATAAGCTCAATTGAAAAATTCTCACACTGTCACCAACTCCACCCACTACCTGTCAGTCAAGTGCCCAACCAGTCACGGTGCATCTGCCAGAAGGAATCACATGAACAATATGACGTAAGGCGTCTATTATGTTGGGAGAAGAAATAACTAGATAATGGACTAATAATCAAGGACGTTATGTTTTCACCAATGTCTGTTTGGTAGGTTGTCAGCAGCATTACACAAAAACTGTTGGACACATTTCAACAAAACTGGTTCCAAACATGTACGATCTCAGTAAATGTTGGAGCGGATCCAGATGAACACAACCACATTAGTTGTAAAGAAAATGCTGCAATGTCTTCCACACAAGACATCACAGATAACCGACTGTTCTCCTTGTGTGAACATTTATGAGTTTTGTTTTGACTTGATGAAAGAAAAGTAATCAGATAGTTTCTTATAAACCATCCATCATTTCCAAGGACACGGTGAATAAATAGAATTTGAAGTGTAACCACTGTGAAAACAAATGCCCAATTGAGGTTGTTTCACTGTTGGAGTTAAAGTGAAATGAAATGATTGATGAAAACATTTAGCTTGAACAAGCTGGAACCTGTATAATTGCATATCCTTTTCCTTAATCGCATACACAGAATGTAATGCATATTCATATATTTTGATAGTTGGCTTTAAATCAATCTGTTACATAATAATGTAGGTGTTTGTACTCAGATTTAAAACTATACCTCATACAACACTGTAAACTCAGGTAACAACTGGAGAAAACATTGTACTCCATCAGTAGTTGGTGTATCTCAGCACTGACTGCAGCCGTAATCCGTCTTTGTGAACAAGGACAATATCCTGATGATATCCTGTATTAGTTGGATAAAGGCACCATGGATATTTCTGAAAAAAATACTCAAGATTCAGTCACGTTACAAAGCCTTGTATGTTGAGAGACCTGCCCCACATTTATTGTACATGTAAAAATAAAAAGACTCAAACTGATCCAGAAAAATTGTGTGCTTTGCATCACTTGTGTGCTTAATTTGTGTCTGTTTGCAGGTTCCATATAGAATCTGAAATGCTATAAATGCTATCCTTCATTGCCTACATTAAATTGTAGCTTTAAAAAATCTGGGTGAACTAGTGGTTTCACATTAAACTTTATATACAGTGTGTGTTTTCTATCCTGTTTTAAAATTAAAAATATTTCTCAAACACGTAAATAACACGACAACCTTATAAAAGCAGTCTTTCTTTCTTTTTTTCCTGGCTTTAACTGGCGGCAGGGGATGTCCGTGGTTTCATCACCGCATTGTCTGCTCTTACTTCATCGCGGTACCTTTGCCCCATCTGCAGTCTCACACTTAACGGAAATGACGTAACAGAAGCCCCGCCCCCTCAACCTGCTCATCTACATTCCCCAAATCTGGTACAAAAACATTTGTTTCCTCGTGTGAACAGGTGGGACAGGTAAAGCTCTTGGTGAAGTCAGACTTCTGCGTCGCTCAGGTGAACACGATGGGGCAAATAGAGTGGGCGATGTGGGCCAACGAGCAAGCTCTGGCTTCAGGACTCAGTGAGTAGAAAACTTTTTAAGTTAAAAAACGAATATTCTAGTCTTTTTATTAGAAAATCAAATAATCTAATAACATAACCGATAAATGAGGCTGAAACAAAATGGAACTATTAGTATTAAATTCACTTTTTTCAGCTGCCTACACTTGTTTAATGATGGAGTAAATGCTATTTGTAAGAAATCATTTTATCTCACAGACTATAAATAAATCTTTTAAATAAACCGTCTGATATAAGTTCAATTCATTATCATGAAAAAGAAAATAATTTGAAACTGCAAGTCAGCATGAGGCTGATTTTCCCTGTGCTTTTGTCTTTAAATTGTGTCAAAAAAATAAAAATTTGTTTGGTTCACGGTTTTAATTTTAATCTTCCTGTTTCCTCATTTCAGTTCTTCTCACTGGAGGCATTGTGGGGGTGGCTGGACAGTTCAGAGGATGGCAGTTTGCAGCTTATGCAGTGTATCCTTTATATTTTTGCATAGGGAAGCTGTGTGTTTTATCACTTTTTTTGTTTAGCCTTCATGAACCAGCTCTTAAGCAACACGTATGTTTAAAAATTAATAAACCATGCGCCAACAAGAAAAAATGGTGTTTAGATGTCTACAATGTAGAGAAGTTGAGGACATTCATGCCACAACCCATATTTACTTTTGGCAATACTTAAAACAATATTTAGTCAGTCAGAAATATGTTTTACTTCCATTTATGTATATGAATCATGACATTTTTGAAAAAGTGAAATGATCGTCATCGTTTCTCTCACTTGCGCAATTTCACCATGTCGTGCTCATGTCGTTCTTTAAATCAGAGCCAGTCCATCTGTCATTTGTGTTTTCCTCTAAAGCAACTAAGGGATACAGATATTTTGTTTTTTGTTTTATTTTTTTCCAGTGTCTTCTACTTGTTATTAATTGATTCACTGAACCTACAAGATGACAAAGCCTTAACAGTTAACCAGTGCTGCTGGGGTGTTTGTGTGTCTGCTTGAGTATCCCAGAAGCAAGAGGGCCAAGGGTACAAGTGTGGAGAGACCGTAAGCAATTTTATTCTCATATTTATGTAAATTCACGTTTTTCTGCAACACGTGTTTTTAACACTTATAGGGTAAATTCAGTTCTTATTGCCAATGAAGCTTTACACTGACTCCTGTCTTTTGTTTTTTTGCTTCTCAGGGCCCAGTACTGCTTCACCATTTGTGTAAAGGCATTTGGTCCACTGACAAGAAACTATTATATCAGAGCATTTCTACATGCAGTGTGAGTTCATTGTATGAGCTGTTGTCTTTTGCTTAGCAGCATTCCACTCATTCACAGTAAGCCACTGTCAAAAAAATATCTAATCATAATGTTCTGTTGTTAAATGTCCATTTGTCTTCCATAGCATTTGTATACCTGGTGGTTTCATGCTTGCCACTGTCCTTGGGTGTGTTTGCTTAGGCATTGCCAGTATCATTTACCTTGTGGTAAGTTGTTTGGTTTTTTGCTTAACGTCACGCTCCATTACTCAACACTGTCAACTGTGATAAAGTCGGCCTGATGAGGCAGGAAGTGGCCGGTTGAAGGAAACACGGAAATGCCAACAAGGAAGAGATTGGTTCATGACTGAAGCCTGTGTTGAGACACCGCCTTTCAGTTTTGAAATCAAACCAGTTAGGGGAGTGACTTGGCTTCTAATATTAGCCAACAATTAATAACGAGGATTCTTTTTCAAATTCTTGTCACGTAGGCAGCTATCCGAGGTGAACACTGGGAACCCATTGTTCCAGCGAAGGAAATTCGAAAGCCAGTTGCACAAAGCATCAAGAATCCTCCTCAGAATCCTCCACCAAGACCACCTGCAGAGATGCGCAGAAAAAGGGCTGATGACCTGGAGGGAGAAGCATATGACAATCCCCTCCCTGTCACTGATTAACCAGTTACTGCCCCATTCTTTGTGTCACCTCCTCTGACTTCCTGAGATCTTGGTACATTTAAACCTATAAAATAAGTCATGCTGGAGTGCCACCAGAGTCTATTTATTATGGACTAATAAATATTTTGCTTGCTGTTAAAGGAAGCTTGTGACTAGTCTATAAATTGGCTCCACACCTTTGTACCTCAATTTGTAGAAAAAAAATTTTAATGCAGAGAAAATGATTCTTGGCAAGAAGTGAGACTTCAAAAGATACTGGGTGAAGTTAATGTCATATTTTATTTTTGAGCAAAACAAAGAAAAAACAAACTTTCTGATGTTTCCGTTTTTACTGAGATTATGAACCCGTTTCTGCATGGATTCTATCCAGGTTCTCCAGCGTCCTTCAAAAACGTGCGTTTCAGGTGAATTGATCAGCTCTAAATTGCCTGTAGGTGTTTTCTTCACCAACTACCATATATTTTAAGATGTATTGCATAAACAGTTGTGTTGCCAGGCAACACTATATTGCACTTACATTGTGTTCCTGATGTTATTTTTCTGTTTTTTAATATCAACTCATGTCAAACACTGTGTGATTATATTGTTTTCTGGGACAAAAGTGACACAGTTGTTCTCTGTGATTTCATGACTTGTAAATAAATTCCATTTGCACTTTGAATTCTGTTGTTTAGACTTTCACATACCCTGGTTTGCCTTGGAAATTTATTTCAAGTAATGCAACTTCCTTCTTTCACAACACCACTAAGTTTCCCTGCTTGAGAAGTTTTCTTTCACATCCAAAAAGTTTTTTTTAGACCGTTGCTGCTTTGCTCTTTATACACTTGACTTACCTGCTGATTTGCAATATATTAAAAACAGTCTCACAGTTGTGGTTTTACAGAATTATTAGAAAATATAGGAAGTTTGGATAGTCTTACATCCTCTAATCCTCTGTAGAATTTACTCCTATGTAATTAAACATATTTATGTGGTTCAAAGAAGACTTTGAACCCCAACTTCAGCAGTTTTCTAATCAATGTGTGGGTTCATATACTTTAAACTATTAAATCTAAAATATACTTATAAGCCTTGATTTGGCTTCATACTGTTACTCAGGTCATTTGAAACAGCAACCTAAATAGCACACAGAGCGTCACACCTGCCGTCTATGTTGTAAACGAGAAGCAGTGACACGTATTGACGTCATGAGGGAAATATGAGAGCAGATGACAAAATATGATATGAAAGTTTTCTGTGTTATAGGCGAGGAGTGACCGGTGTCAAACATCTGCTGTTGGTGAGGATTTAATAGAACAGCAAGATAGTCGTGAGTTCGCTGTAAACGACCGTAGACGAGACTGTAAACTTATGTAAACGCCTACATGGGGAGATGGATGAGAACCGAGTCAACCACACGGTGGCAGCATTACAAGATCAGACACGTTAACCGACATAAAACCACGAAGAAGAACAATGAACCGCAGAAGAAGAAGAAAGGCTAAAAACCAATCGAGACTGACTTGGTAGCTTTCGTATGTTATGTCTGTGAGTTAATTAGGAAAATGTATTAACCGCGAATGTTAATTGTATGTGTCCGAGCAGTTGACAATGTCTAGCCGGGCTCTGAGGAGACTCAGAGGGAAGCTGCGCGGCCAGGAGGCCCTGGACAGCGGGGATGTAACTTTTGGTGACGTCCCTGAGGAGCAGGCTGCTGGTGAAGAGGAGCAGCAGGACACGGCGAAGACGTTTTCCCAGTCCAAAACAAGCCGAAAAACGAAGAAAGACAGGGCTAAAAAAGACGTCACTAACATTTATGAATTGGTGAGGAGACATTATAATTCCCAAACGTGAAGTTGTGACACTAGTTGTCCAGTGACAGACAGTAAACATTGCTAGCTGGAGTTAGCTTCTCGGCGTTAGCGTATCTGTCAAGTTGTTTGAAACACTGTGTTTTAGGACGGACAGACTTATCTACCAGCATGTCATCACATTAGAAAAACAGTGAGAAGTAGACTGTATAGTAACCATACAAAGAGATTGATGAAAAAAGCTCCAGTGCATTTAAAATTACAACATAACAGGATTGTTTACAAGCCTTTCAGTCGCACACTGACAGGTGACATACAGTACTGTATATAAACACTGCACTCGATGCTTCTTCTTCTCCTTTCAGCTTTTCCCTTCAGGGGTCTCCACAGTGAATCAGTGTCCTCCATCTAACCCTGTCTTCTGCATCCTCTTCTCTCACACCAACTACCTTCATGTTCTCTTTCACTACATCCATAAACCTCCTCTTTGGTCTTCCTCTAGGCCTCCTGCCTGGCAGTTCAAAACTCAGCATCCTTCTACCAATATATTCACTATCTCTCCTCTGGACATGTCCAAACCATCTCAGTCTGGCCTCTCTGACTTTATCTACAAAACCTCTAACATGTGCGGTCCCTCTGATGCACTAATTCCTGATCCTATCCTTCCTGGTCACTCCCAGAGAGAACCTCAGCATCTTCATCTCTGCTACCTCCAGCTATGTCTCCTGTCTTTTCCTCAGTGACACTGTCTCCAGACCAAACAACATCACTGGTCTCACCACAGTTTTGTACACCTTTCCTTTAATTTTAGCTGAAACTCTTCTATCACACATCACACCTGACACTTTCCTCCACCCGTTCCATCCTGCCTGTTCACGCTTCTTCACCTCTTCCACACTCTCCATTGCTCTGGACTGTTGACCCTAAGTACTTAAAATCCTCCACCTTCTTGATCTCTTCTCCCTGTAACCTCACTCTTCCACTTGGGTCCCTCTCATTCACACACATGTACTCTGTCTTACTGCGGCTAACCTTCATTCCTCTCCTTTCCAGGACAAACCTCCACCTCTCTAGCTTCTCCTCCACCTTTTCCCTGCTCTCACTGCAGATCACAATGTCATCTGCAAACATCATTGTCCATGGAGATTCCTGTCTAACCTCGTCTGTTAATTCTTCTATTGGTATTTACACAAACCTGCAAGCAGGGCCTCTCATTTGTATTTTTGGGACATAACATTGCATCAGATTGACTTTCTTCTGGATTCGTTTTTTACCCATTTCTGACATTGCTTTTCACATTGACTTGATAATTTCTGTTCTTTTTAGATAGGTGACGCAGACAATGAAGGAGAAAAGACTTCTTCTGATGATGAAAGAGAGAATCTGGATGTAAATAAAGCTAGTGCTGTGGAAAATAATAACAGAGATGTAGAGAAACCAGATCAGAAGCAAGATGATGCAACACAGAAAAAGGTAAATCTAAAATTGTGTTATGAGTTTGTTGTTTTTTTCTATATTTCAGATTTGGCCTTGATATTCTATTAAGAAATGTACATATTTACCATTTTTATTTAACAGTGTGGACTTGGAGTCAAAAAGAAGAAGAAAAAGAAGAAGACAAAAGTCATTTCAGAAAATAGAGAGGTGAAAATCTTCTAAAATTATTTTATCATATCTGCTATGGAAAGTCTGTTTTACAACTGTAATAAATAATGGTTGTGCATAATAATTAGTAATAACTGTATGATTTCCTCTGATGAACTTGGATTCCCTCTGTTAAATCTGACCACTTTTCATATCCCGTTCCAGATCATGACTCAAAAACTAATGATTTTTTACCTGCAGGAAGTTGCACCAGATGATAACATTGATTTACTGCTGGAGAACCTTGACAAGTCCAACGGACTGAGTTTGCAAAGTGAAGATTGTGGAGTCTCTGACCGAAAATCGTCCCTTCATGTGGAGCACAGGTGATGGGACCAACTCATCTAGACAGATGGATTCAGATCAGACATCTTTATTTTTGTTTGTATCTTATTGATTAAGTATTTTTAATAATCATAGTTCTTGATTAATGGCCACGCGTAATAATAAATATAGTAAAGATCTCTGTGGTTCTTGAGTTCCACCAAGTGGTGGCGCTTGGCTCATTAAAGAAACATCTGTTTTAAGGAAGCAGCCATTGGGTATAGGCTACATTGAATATTTGCTGGGTAAGTGTGTTGTAGCATCAGATCATTCATCCATCTATTTTTTGAAGACAAGTCAATTACAGTCGTCTCGTCTTTAGCCACTTTTCTGCCTTGCTAATCACGGGTCTCCTGGAGCCAACAGCTGGCTGCAGGCAAGAGGTGGGGTACATCCCGGACACATTGCCAGGGTATTGTGAGCCCAAAACCAGATCAGTTTGTATGAATTAATTGTCAAAAACCAGCAAGAAATTTCATGAGCATTCCAGTTTTCAGAGATATAACCACACATGCAGGGAGATCTGAACTCTATACAATTGATGTTACACCCATTGAAGGCACTCCGTACACAAATGCTTACATGTTCTCATGGAAAAATAAATCACAATAATCCCTTGATTTTTTTAATGCATTGGTGCTGTATAGTTTCGAGCAGACTTGGAATGACTTCCAAATATTGTTTTCCCTTGAATATATTATGTATGATTTTATTATACAGTATATGATAAATGAATATGATTTTCTCTGTCAATTCATTAGGAATCTCAACCCAGAGATGGAGCTGAAAAGATATTTTGGTGCGCGTGCTATTCAAGGGGACCAAAGGTAAAATTCTTGTAGGATTATTTGTTGGCCCACAACCTTTGTATGAATACATGTGTTCTTGTTCTTACTTCCATGCCCAACGATCTTATTTTTTCACTCCAGTTTACTAATTAGCAGAACTGAAAAAAACCCCTGAATGGCTTAATTTTCTGAAACATTGCTCTGAGGGTTTTAAAGTAGACTAAGGAATAACTGAGTACATTTTGTTGAGGATCCAAATTCCTAGGAAGATAAAACTTTTTTTTCACTATAGATGATTAACATTTAGATGTGGGTTGCCCCTCCTTTCCTGCTCCAGAGAGCAGTTGGGGGGTGAGCAGTTACTTTCTTCATCACAAATAACATACTCAGCAGAATCTTTATGTTTACAGGGCAATGGAAAGAGAAAGAAGCTCCAATATAACTTAGTTGCCAAGTTTAATGAGTGTTGATTGAAAACAATGTACAATCTTACCTACATAAGTACTTTTGGGAATCTTTTCTGTTCGCACATAAAGTGTTTCCCTGTCCAGACTGTCATCGCCTAGAAGAGTAAGCTATTAGCCTTGGCTGAGAACGTGGATCCTCTAGTTTTTACTTGTTTTCTTTTGACAGACCTCGACAGAGAAACAGACAGTTTCACCGTAGCACCTGGATGACGAGTCATAAGGACAGCTGGCCTCGTTACAGCCGCCCAGGTAGACCTGTTCATACACTACCCAGTAGTGTGATGTCTCTGAGATCATTAACTCAAGAGATACATTCAAATACAAATTATTTTTTCAGTTGCAAATTTATTCTCACAACTTCTTGAAGAAAATCTCTACAGTGTAATTCTTACACATGGAGGATAATATCTACAACTATGTTTTTATGCATTTATAGTCAGTTAAATCTCTGACCTTTAAATTACCGTTTTACCCCTCATAAAACTAACTATAACTGGTCTAAACTTTGAAAGAGAGAAAATATATGGTTTTCACTTATTTCCATTCTAAGAGCAGTAGATTAAACTTTTTAAAAGAAAGAGTTGTTTCATACTTTTGTGGCTTGATCAGAAGTTGGCTTTTCATATGCATATTGATAACTTCGTGAAAAAGCTTTAACCTGAATTGTTTCTTTCTTTTGTTTAAAAATGCTTTCAGTTCAAAGCCAGAAATAAAATTCTTCAAAGCTTATCTAAGTCTGTAACAGGTTATGGTGATGTGATTTACATCCATACTGACAGATCTATTCCGAAGAAGGTGTATTCTGTATATCATGTTGCATTGTGCTTTTTATTCTCCACCAGAGAAACTAAAATCATTTGTTCTTTACTATCTAGGCATTGTTAGCTAAGCAGTGATTAGTGTATTTTTGGGATGGCCAGTTCGCTTTATTTTTTTTTCCTTCTTTCCATTAGTATAATTTACATTGTGTGTGCTTTATGATTTTAATCTGTCTGTTTTAATAATTTTATCCAGGCAATCATTTATAGTGTTTTGTAAATCTTTTTTCTCACAAATAATTGCCATAAAATCTTTGTTACATTTTTTATACTGGCGTCATTAAATTAGACTGCAGCATTGTGATAATATTGAAAGTTATAGATATTTTTATTTGTTGTCTTTTTTAATTTGAATGTAATGTTAAATTTCACAATTCTCTGGGTCAGAAGAAGACAAACATGGAGAAATATGTCTGCTTAATAAAAAAAATATTTCACAAAATGGGCGGCAGTGGCTCAGTGGTAAAGCGGGCGGTGGAGCAGGTCGTCCCATGATTCAAGATCAGCGGTTCGAGTCCCACTCCCGCCCAAAAATACCCAGAGGTGAGCTGACATTGGAGGTGTCAGCTCACCTCCGGGGCACTGCCGAGGCACCCTTGAGCAAGGTGCTGTCCCCTTTACAAAGTACTCATTTGAGGCGCACCAAGAAGGAGCAGCCTGCCACCCTATCTCCCTTGCACAGTCCCCCTTGTGTGTGGTGTGTGTATTACAGGGGCCTGTACACACTAATATGCATGCATTTGATTTGATTGACTAACAAAAACTAGAGTGTGCGTTCTTAATTTCTCTTCAGGGATTATAACAGTGCATTAAATTAAATTAAATTAATTAAAAATTAAATTAAATTAAAATTAAATTTAGAACTGTTATCATTATTACCTATGTACAAATTAAAAGCAAGATCTTAAATTGTCAGAATACCCCTGATTTCAAAGGTTTGTGAAGTAAACTAGACGGTGAACACTACATCTTCTTTTGTTTTACTTTGACTATTTTCATTCATGTAAATTCATGATGTACTGTTCCTATTGTGTCTTTCTTTAGCCATTGTTCTTCACTTTGTTTGACATCCCCACAGGAATCTCAATGACTTTAGTGCAGTCAAAGGATGGCGTTCAGTACTTCACCTTTGAGCACAACCGTGACTACCAGCAAGTACAGTTTAAGTTCCTTGATGCTGTCAAGTCTATGGACCCCAACAACATTGTGGTAAAAAACAAAACTTACCTCTGCTGTGCACTTGGGGGTGTGTGAGTTTCATGATGAGTTAATAATTTTGTTAATTTTTTATCCAAGTTGAGCATTCTCAGGATTGAGGTTGGTAGGAGGTAGTCTGTGATTTGGAGAGGCAAGTTTGGTCATACAACATTACACCAACAATGTAATTCATTTTAGTCATTAAGTTATTTTGTTTTTCACAATTCACATGTGGTTGTACATCTACCCACTGACAAATCAGAGGTTGTGTTGGCACATAAAATCAATGCAGAAGTGTTTTTATTTAATTTCAACATATTTTAAGTATGTTAAATGTTTGCATCTGTGTAACTATCAACGTTCTCTCTCTCTCCAGGCCGTTCTTCGGCTTAGCCCTTACCACATCGATTCCCTGCTACAGCTTTCTGATGTTGGTCGCATGCAGGAGGATCAAGAGATGGCCAGGGACCTCATTGGTGAGGTTCCATAGTTTACATCAATCAATAAAAGTACTGCAAAATGTGTTTAGGGACCAGCAATGCCCTCGATCGTAAGCCATTAACCAGCATCTTTTACAATCACATTCAGGAATGCTGTTTTTTTCAAAGGATCCATAAGAGCACAAATAGTCAGTGCTGCTTAAAGGCAAACTGACACATTGTTGTTTTACGATGCTTTACTTCCTGCAGCTTGAAGCTACTTTCAAATGGTAAATCTGGAAGTTACTGATATGGGTTGAATGTTTTCCAGTGTTAAAAACAGTCACAAGCTCCGGCTGTTCTCCTTTAATTTTTTCTACCAGGCTTCAGACATGAAATAAAGTGAATTAACAAGAATTCTTAATCTTGATGAAAGCTTTTTTAAATATAAGTCTTTTGTTGTCATCCCCAACATAAAAATGCTGGGGGGATTATAGTCGTCATCATGTCTGTCCATCCGTCTATAGTCACTTTTTGTAGTGAGCGTGTTTCACACACTATCCCTTCTTTCTTCTCCAAAATTAAGACACATATTATTGAGTCTCTAAATACTTTGGAATTATTTACTCTTGTTATTTTCTGTGGTTTCTATGAAAACAAAATTGGTCTCTGATTGTTGTTTTTTTATCCATAGATTTCATTTTTCAAAAAACCCCAGTATATCCTACTTTCACCAAATTTAACAAATAAATTAATCATGACAAGTAAATTACCTGTTGATATTTTTTATGTTTATACAAATTCCCATTTTTAAAGAAGATTTTTCATATAGAGTTTAATTTAAGGTGATTCTGAATAGACTGTCTATCTGTTAGAGGAAATGGCAAAGACTGACTGATTTCATCCTACAGTCCACCTCATTAAACTATAATAAGATTTTATTTGTTTAGATGTGTTTTCTTCTTGTTTTTTCCAGAAATGGCCTTGTACAACTTTGAGTGTTCCTTTCACCCCCTATTCAGTCTGACCTCGGGTACCAGCAGACTGGATTATCTGAGACCAGAGAACAGGTTAGCTGTTTCTTTTTCCTTTCCTTGCCTTGTGGGATGAACTCTATATTTGTGGGACACCAGATTGTAGTTTGCAGCAAAAATTCACTGATTCTTTCATCTCTATTTTCAGGGCATTTTATCTGGCACTTTTTAAACACATGATGTTTCTGGAGAAGAGAGGATGTCCTCGGACAGCTCTGGAGTACTGCAAACTCATCTTGAGGTACAATGGAAAACTCTGAAATGGCAAGAAATACCAACCATTAAGCTGAAAGACAAATACACAGAGAGACATATACTAAAAACCTGTTCTCCATTAAAAGTTAACACCTAAAATAACTGTTACCATAGTGATAGTCATTTCTGTCATTCATCTCTTTGACTAAGCCATGAAATCTATTCCCATTATTCTTGACCCACACATCCTTTTACTGAAAGAATGCAGTTTAGACACAGTTATTAATTTCACATGTACAAAAGTACATCTGGCACATGGTACATCACATGGCTTGCTAACCAACAAAAAGAACTCTATTTTCCTGAATAATAGAACAGCCAACAGCAGTCATCAGACTGGAAACTTATTGATAGGGAACAACAACACAGGGAACAACCATGAAAACATGGTTTTCAAATTTCTCACATGTGCTATTGTGTTGATTACAAGATGTTTCAGCTGATATTTAAATACATATCTGTATTTGTTAATTGGTTAAATAGTGACATACATCTTGTCCTTTGAGTAACTCTATATAGTAATCAGATTTGTCTTCTTTTCACTTAAATCAGCTTGGAGCCGGACTCTGACCCACTTTGCATGCTCCTGCTCATTGATTTCCTGATGCTGCGTTCCAGAGAGTACCAGCCTCTTCTGCAGTTATATCAGGAGTGGGAGGTAACGTTTGCAATCATGTGCCACAACAAACCAGCTGATGCACTGGTTAAACTGTGGAACGTAGTTAAAAATTAAAATATGACATTAACATTGTACAGACACGGCTCACCTTTTAAGTTCACCCAAGTATATTAGTGTACATTGGTCCACATTTGTTTACAAAAACAGAAATTCTAAACTTTTGCATTTCAGGAGCACAGAAATCTGTCCCAGCTTCCAAACTTTGCATTCTCCACTGCACTTTGCCATTTCCATCTCAGCCAGCAAGAAGATATCGGTCCAGAGGAAAGTGACAAACACAGACGTAAAGCTGACCAAATGCTGCAGGAGGCTCTCATAATGTTCCCTGGAGGTGAGACTCAGGATTTGAATATTTAGATGTCACTGGCTGTCAGTATGTCCTTGTTTGTGGTGACAATTTATTCATTTGAAAGAACCTGTTAATGAACTTACACTTACACTTTTTGCTGTATATGCGTCTGCTGCAGTCTTAATGCCCTTACTGGATCTGTGTACCGTGCAACCTGACACCTCAGTCACAAAACATGACTTCTTTGGGCCAAAGAGTCATATAGGGTAATGTATGCTATAGTAATAATAAAATTATTAATATTGTTGTTACGTACGTTGCACATCCTTTCATGGTTTTGCTATTCTTCACCACAAATCAAGTGAGGAGGAGGAGGATATGTGTTGTGGGAATGGGTTTTGGCCTGATTTGTTTCGGAAACAGGACTAAATGTTTCAAAGGACGAAATATCTTTTCACAGCACTTAAATTTATCATCCCTGATACAGGATGGTTGATCTCATTCCTTATTTAGATCATTAGAAGCTTCCAGACATTGAACACATTTTAGTTAATCTACTTCTCCTTCAAGTTGGCTGTTAAATACAACTCGCTGCTTTATAGATTTAGCACTGTGTCCACTGCCATCAACATTTGAGACACATTGAAGGCACTCCAGGCTTTCTAGGGGCTTTGGGCTCATTCTTGTTTGGTTTATTTTCTGCAGAAGATCTGAAAAACATTTTTAAATTCCTCCTGAAATTTTATGAACACAATAAAAGAGCTCTGAAGTTGTGTATTTTGCACATTACAAAGTTTAGTATGATAGAATGTTTTCAATTTTAAACTTTTAATTTTTAACTCATTTTGTGAATGGGACACATGACAGTTTCAGGGGCATAACTATAGTATTTTTCACAGAGCATAATATACTTGACAGCTACCCTTGATAATGGTGGATTTTTAATATTTTCACAGCAATTATTTTTTATTTTAAGTTTTATAAAATTCAATGGAGAGGAACACCTTTGACACTTCTATAATTTTTTTTACTTCAATGAAATGCTCTTGTGGTGGACATCTTGATTATTCCATTTGTTTTTATCCAAATTTTTGTCAATTTTGGCTCTTCTGTTCTCTTCTCCACCTATTCTACCTTAACTTTAAAATCTCATCATAACTTTTGTCTGTAGGCAACCCCCCGCCCTGGCTGAACTGACTGCGCTGTATGTGGGGAGGACTTGTCACCTATGGAAGGAGGCAGCAGTAATGCTTTGGTTGGAAGAGTCTGTGAAAGAGGTACTGCGTAGAGTTGATGCCAAAGATGCCCTTGTAGAAGACTGTCGAAACAAGTAAGAATCAATGAGCTGCATGCCTGACCACATATTTGTACACTTAAGCTTTCAAATTCATACCCATGTCACTGTTCCAGGAGAAAACAGAGATACCAGAGTGCACCGAGAAATATCCACCGCCATGTTCTCCTCTCAGAGATCAAAGAAGCGATCGCAAGTCTGCCCTTTGTAAGCAGCAACTGCACAGTCCACAGTATCCAGTCTCACCCATCACATGAGCTAAGGGATAATGACTCATGAAATGTAGCCCTTCATTCTGATCATTTTTGACACGCGCGCACACACTCACTCCTACGGACATTTGGGACCGGCTAATTCCCCTGAAGCGCTTGTTTTTGGAGGTGGGAGGAAGCCGGAGAACCTGGAAAGAACCCACGCAGACACGGAGAGAACATGCAAACTCCGCACAGAGCAGGACTCACACCCAGAACCACCTTGCTGTGTGGAGACAGCGCTACCCACTGTGCCACCGTGCCGCTTTGAAACGATACCATTACCCATTTTTCCTGTAACTAGTTGTTTCTACTGATATTATCAGGCAAGAATTAATGTCCCATTGACAAGAGTTATCTAGTCTGTATCACACATTGTGTTCCTTGTCATTATGGCTGTCCCACGAGATATCCACTGATCTACCATTATAAGAAAACACTTTTTGAAAAATTTGTTCCCCATCTGGATTTAAAGTAAACAGAATTGGTTGTTAAAGTCTTGCTTATTTGTTTTGATGCACTCAGGAGGTGACAAGTCAGCCATTGATGAGTTTTGACCCCCTTCCACCACTGGACTCAGTGGTGTCTTATGTCCAGCCAGAAAGGTAATGGAGGACCTGTGAATACTGTGTGCATGTGGTTTCCTAATAGTCAAAAGTAGATACAAACATTGTCGTTTAGAAACAAGACTCATCATATATCATCTGTGTGTGTGTGTGTGTGTGTGTGTGTGTGTGTGTGTGTGTGTGTTTTAGGCACGCTGGTGCAACCAGTGAAAGTACGCTGTCACTCTTCTTCCGGTCTTTGCTGCCAAACTTCAACCTTCAGGTGAGCTACCATGATTTGGGAAGATGGGCAAGTTAGGAAGTAGAACATTATATTAAATTCAATATTTATTTCTATTTTGCTATACATGTCAAATTCTCATGATTGTAGTCTTATAATTTACAAACTGTCAACATGATAAGCAAAGTCTAGTATCACCATCTGAAGTAAACCCAGGTGCTGTGTGGTACAGTAAGTGTTAAACAATTGGGCAAATTTGCTGCAGTAAAAACCAAGAATACAAAATCAGGAATTCATGTGATTTGCGGCTTTGAAGCCTAGAATCAAATAAACTAAATTAAATCTTGTGAAGCGGGGATTTAATTGTCAGTAATTGTCAGTGTTCATGAGTTCATCTGTTCGTCCACCAAATATCTTCACAACTGTTGCAGATAGAAAGTTGAAAGAAAAAGCACATTACTGGGGAGGCTAAGGGGATGGAAATGAGATGATGAGTTTGAGAAAAGTAGGTCAAGGTCAAATTTTAACTTTTATACACTCAGGAACCGGATAAGATAGAAAGACAAGGGAGAAGGCCAGTGTGATAGATCACATCCTGAGATACCTTTGCACATGTCTAAGATAGAAAGACGAAACAAAAGCTGTTATATTCAGGGAGGCAAGGGGATGAAAACCTTGACTTGAAATACTATGTCAAGGCCACATTGTCACTTTTATACCTTTTTAGGTACACATCTCTGAAACCTCATGACGAATAGAATGCACCAGTTACATGTTGGATCATGGGACTTTTATTAAATTTTGAATTCAGGGGTGTCGCGGGATGTTGCAGTCTCTGACAGCCTTGTTTCTCTTTAATTTGGCAAGTGTGTGAACAATTCACTGTAAACTCACCCTCTCATGAAAAAAACACACACACACACGCTCATCTTGGTGTGTGTGTGTGTGTGTATATGGTTGTCTGTCTTTGTGTGTGGCTCCGCGGTGCACTGGCGTCGTGCCCGGAGTGTCCTCCGCCTCACGCCCTATGCCAGCTGGGATAGGCTTCACGTCCCATGACCCGCTACGGTGGTTAAAGCGGTAGAAAATGGATGGATGTAGACACACACACACACACACACACACACACACACACACACACACACACACACACACACACACACACACACAGTATATATATATATATGAGTATCTGCGTGTGTGTACAGGCCCCAGAAAGAAACACACACATCAGGGGCCTGTAAGCTTGCAATTCAAATGCAGTGGGAGGCAGAGCAACGGGCGGCTACAACAAGGTGCGCCCTAAAGAGCAGCTTGTAGGGGGAGGGCGGTGCTCAGGAGGTGAACTGACACTTCCCACTGCCAGCTCATACTCCAGATGTTTAGGCCCACTCGGTCGTCAGCCTGGTGACTTCCTGTCCCCAGCCCAAGACTTAGTGGACTGAACTACTGCCGCCCCAGGTTTCATGCTTGTATTTAATTCATGGGGCCATTTTAAACCATCAGGTTTGCATTCCGGTGATTATTTTCTAATCGTAAATGTTACTCATAGACCCATAATATCTGACTATAATATCTTACCAGCAATCTTTGCTAAATTATTTGGTCGACAGTTTTAGAGATGGAGAAGTGAAAAGTGTGAACATGACTTCCTAAACCTGACGTGATGTAAGAGATGTTGCATTAATATAAGAGGGGTTCAGGAGCTTGTGATTCCATCAGGCTATTGTTTAAAATGTTTTGGGGGTGTTTTTCTGTATAAATAAAGATTGCGCTGATGGTGATATTTTTGTTTTTATTTTCAAAGAAAAACAGAATCTGAAATCTCTTTTTCCTAAGTCATCCCGTTGGAGAGAAATAACAAATGTTGAATCATTAGTTATAAAGGTTCTTTATGTCGTTTTTGACCATTTTTTTAAGTGTGTCCCTGATTTGTGCAACTGATATATAGATGGCAATATAATACCAACGGCAGAAAAAAAGACACAAATAGGTGTGGTTGTGTACAGTGCACATTGTGTACAGTATGTACAGACTGTTTACATACTGTGTAAGAAAAATCCTGTTTTAAAATTTTATATAATCAATAACTTCGATCCATTTTCTTGAAGATGAGATGATCACAATCATCTTATCAACAGTTGCTTATCCGCCATGCTGGTCACGGGTTACATTATAATGAAACAGGCGAACTTAATCCAGATCTAAAGAATATATATTAAAAATAGAACACAGTACAGAAAAGAATACATTGAAGAGACAGCACCACTGAGATCATGCAGATTAGAAGTCTTTCAAATCAATTTCATGTGTCTCTGAATAAGTTCTAAGAAAAAATGTATATCCTTGTTGATAACCAATAAACTTATGATAAACTCATGATTTTAAGTGCCATAGATTTCTAAGGTCGAGGGATGTTGTTGTCTTACCGCTGTCCGATGTGGCAGGGGGCAAATTCTGCTGCAGAAAGAGCCTGGAATGTAATAATTATCAAGTTTATGGAGACCACTGTACTGAGTGAAGTTTGCATTCTTTCAATGCCTTTTGGTCGATTAATCATTCATATTAAAGACTGAAAATCATTAGGGGGAAAGACCCATTGACCATCTTTCTATTCACAATCACAACTACCAGTAATTGATTTGTTCTGTGGTCTGAAGGGAGCTGTCAATCTTCTGCTTGATTTCGGTACATTGCACTACATTGCATTGCTGCATCTACATCTGAAACCATACTCCTTCAAGCATTACAGAGCACAGGCATCCACTTCTTTAGCTATGATAATCACTGTGGTCAGATATCCTATTCAAAAGCAACAGCATTAGCCCATGTCATGCACAGAATTCAAGCATGTGACCTGACCACTGTCTCTCTCTCTACCTCTTTAAAATCAGATTGAAAATTGATCAGACATGGGCTTAGCAATTTTCATGAAACTTCAGTGGATTATTAAAGAATAAGATAAAATGAATTAAATTTATGTAATTTAATTGTGCAGAAGAAGGTGCCCAATCTAATCAGATACTGTTATACATACCGTATACATCCCGTTCCAGCCAGGATGCAGTACAATTGAAACTTCTTTTCCTTTCGGCTTTTCCCTTCAGGGGTCGCCACAGCGAATCTGTTGCCTCCATCTAACCCTGTCTTCTGCATCCTCTTCTCTCACACCAACTACCTTCATGTCCTCTTTCACTACATCCATAAACCTCCTCTTTGGTCTTCCTCTAGGCCTCCTGCCTGGCAGTTCAAAACTCAGCATCCTTCTACCAATATATCCACTATCTCTCCTCTGGACATGTCCAAACCATCTCAGTCTGGCCTCTCTCACTTTATCTCCAAAACCTCTAACATGTGCTGTCCCTCTGATGTACTCATTCCTGATCCTATCCTTCCTGGCCAGTCCCAGAGAGAACCTCAGCATCTTCATCTCTGCTACCTCCAGCTCTGTCTCCTGTCTTTTCCTCAGTGACACTGTCTCTAGTGTCACTGAGGAACCTAACCCTAACCCTAACCCTGACAAAAAAAATGCTTTGGAAAAAGCATGCATTTTGGCGAGGTTTCATAAATACTCTTATGGACAAACTTACATGTATTGATCAGTTTTTGCTTTCAAAAAAAGGTGACAATGACCAGAGTGCAAGCCAGTAGGAACATTAAATAAATACTATTATCTATTATGTACAGATTCAGAAATGCAAAATGAAAACTAAAAATGTCAGATTTGACGCCTTACCAGTTAATAAACCAAAAAAATAGCAGAATGTTTAATGTATGAGCATTCTGTGAAGCGTCCTGTTGCAAGGTTAGCTTACAATGGATACTCCAATAGCATTAAATTTCATGTTCAATAAACTTGCTGTGTGTTAACCATATACTGTATACGGCAAGCTTTCAGAAACATTCCATGGTGGCAGGGTTTTTCTTGAAAAAATGAACCAAGGAAAAAAATCAAGCAAAATTATCAAGTTCTTTACAGTTGTAATGTAATCGTTAAACTTATTAATGGGGCATTTGTCTCTGAAAATAAAAGGAACTACGTGTTTCCATCACAAGATGCTTCCAGAGGAGTTGTGACACTGTAAAATCGATGTCAAATCATTTTGACCACAAGGTGAATGAGTGAAAGTGATCAGGAGAGGTGGGGTTAAGACAAACAAGCATGTAAAGGTAGTCCCCAGTATATGAACACAATTGGTTCTGAGAGGATTGTTCGTAAGACATTATTTAATTTCAATCTATAATCAGTTTCTAAGCCCATCCAACAACAGCCAGTCAGCTGTTGATGTTGATGATCCACTGTACGGTGCTGTAGCTTGTAGCATGTGACTTATCTTTAGACCAGGTGAAGAGGAGTTATTATTGGTGAGAGGCATCACTACCACTATGATCACTAGCCTTTGCTTTATCATCCATCATGAACAGTAAAGTATCCAAGGTATGAAGCCTGACACTCTGAGATGCTCACAGAAACAACAACCTACAAGAACAAGAGAGGGAAACGAGTGTTGGAGCTGCGTGAATGCAGCGGTGCTGCTCAGCGGGGGTTGTGGTAGGAAGGGGAACTGCAGCACAATAGTCGGATTTGGCAGTGTGTTTGTTCATGGCTCTAAATGTTCATAAGTCAAATGCTTGTATATCAAAGACTGCCTGTACTCGCACAGATGGAGAGAGACAGGGACAATAATGGCTTTCCTCTAGCTGAAAGAAGGATGTAATAGTATAGAAATGACTTAGATACTGGATACTTTTGTTTTGAAGGATGGGCCGATGCAGGAGGAGGACATGGAAGTGGCTCGAGCCGGACAGGAACTCAACCAGGAAGTAAATCGACTGATGGTGGCGATGAGGGACATGCTGGCAAACATCAGGTTTCAAGAGCCGCCGAGAGAAGACAACCCCTACAGAGACGACGAGGAATGGGACTGAGAGAGGAGTGACAGAGGGTTAGCGTTAAGTTTGAGGATGAAGATGAATCAAAGAAAAAAATCATACTTTATGGTGGTTTTAATAATTAGGAGACGGCACAGGACAGTTGAAGAGTATGCTGTTGTTTTTTATTGTCAGTTTCAGAGTCCTGAAGTAATGGAAAGAAACTATTACAGGCTCATTCTTCTGCTTTTGTGGCACTGATTGAAAAATAAATTTATTCAATCATGAATGAGATGGTGGTGAACTTTATTCAAGAGGAAAGATTGGAAAGACCAATCAGATGAACTGGAACATGTGAAAGTTCATGTCACTTTGAGTTGGAAATTTTCTAACACATGACATCACGCTACAATTTCATCATCACTGAGTGGTTTCTAAGAGTTTGTTTTACCAGCTTCTTCATAGATGGAGAGTATCGATCCCAGGGGAAATTCGTGACACGAGATCAAATTTTAACCTCTTTTATCCTGTTATGTCAATACTTCAAAATGAGAATATTTTTACATGAAATTTCTCAATTATATTTTTATATCGAAAAAATGGTTGAGTACATTGAAGTATATTAACTTGTGAAGCTAAATTGTTTGCAACACAAAATACTTTGATGAAACACGTGTAAACTGCAAATGGACTATATGTTCTTTATAGGGGTTTTTATTTTGGAAATACTGAGATATATCAGTCCAAACACTAAGGAGGAATTCTGTTCAGTCTGTCAGGGAAGGTTTTCTGAATTGATATTGTTGCCAGAATTATGGAATTACTAATATAATTTTAAACATGTCAAACACACGCACACACCTACCGGCAATTTGGAATGTCCAATTAACCTGAAGCGCATGGATTTGGAGGTGGGAGGAAGCTGGAGGACCCGGAGAGAACCCACGCAGACACGGGGAGAACATGCAAACTCCACACAGAGCGGGATGCGAAACCGAAATCACTTTGCTGTGCGGCGCCAGCGCTACCCACTGCGCCACCGTCCAGTTGCACGCCTTGGAATATAAGCTTCCTCACATTGTTACACCCTCGCCTCTGTGCTTACTTGTGAAGTCCCATTACATCTGTTTGAGACAGATGTAATGGGACGACCGTCTTCCAAACAATTCAGCTTGTAAATTATCATTCCAAAGAATATTAACCCCAAATCTCTGAGGCTTTCCAAAGCATCCCTCTCTTTGTCCTCTGAGCCCCCGGAAGAAGTGGGAGATATGAACCAATAAATGATATGTCAGTGTTTCCTGCAATTTTGTTCATAACAATAATTACACAAAGGAAGTCTTCTGTTCTTCTTCTGTTTGCTCCTGTTGTGTTTGAATCTGGTTGCCATACATGTTCTATTTAGTTTAATGCTTCTGTCAAGGAAATCATATTTAGTGCACAAATAATGGATTTCATTATTTTATCCTACATTGACTTACGAATGCTGTCTCAGATTCTCAATCCTGAAACCAATAACACTGAATCGCTGCATTTAAGCCCCGGGGCTGTAACAAGACTACCGGCAATAGAGAATAGAGATGTTTATCATGTCTAACTTAAAGGACATGATTTATGTTCCACCATTTCTCCAGTAATTCACTTTTGTTCTGTTGTTTCGTATACTTTGATGATAAAATGACAGCCTATAAAGACTTTGCATGGTTTTCATGTGGCAGAACCAAGAATGTCTGATTATGTTTCTATTCTGTCATTCCATGAAATTATTTTCATACCATGTCAAGTTTTTTTTTTACATCCATATCTTGTCTCTCTTACATTTTAGTCAAACATTTTTTAATACAACATTAAAAAATACTTATCTTATGCACTTGTTAGACCCAGATAAGACGTAAGCTGTGGAACAAATCACCCTCTATACATATGGTAACTGTCCATATACATAACTGATGAACTCAATAAGCAGCATTGTAACACAGGGTGACTGCTTGATTGTCAAATGATGTCATTGTTGTGAATTCACCTGGAGCTATGGTTGTTTCTGCATGAACAGTTCATGTGATCCTCCTGCAGCATAGAAAGACCATTATTACTGACTGAAAAGGAGCTGTGCGTGATCCTCAGAGTCTGTCCCGTTTACATTTCTGTTACCATCAGTACTGTTTAAACAGTAAACAGACATAAAATTAGTTCCACAATTCCCCTTTTCTCCATAAAGACAGCAAACACATTCCATTCTTTTCTCCTGTAATACAATGCACTGCAATGAAAGAATTGTAAATCAAACACTTACAGATCTTGCAACATTATATTATTTCATGATGTCTGTACTAACTGATGAGCGGGTTGTTTTCTCGATGAAATAGTTTTAAATTAGTAGAGACCAGCAAACATTCCCTGCATTTGCAACCAGACAAAGTTTGATGATGATTGGGAGATTAAGAGTTTGCAATTAACCAACTACCAAAATATTTGTTACCAGACTAACACACAAATCTTTCTACACCTAATATTTATTTCTGAAAAACTTAACATATATTCCTGTCACATCGTATCAGACCAGTGACTACATTATGTACTGGTGCTCCTCAATAAATAAGAGTTATTCTGGATCAATGACATTTGGATGATACTATGTTACAGAAAGCATGGTATTGCATGTAAAATTCTCTCATCATGGAATGCCTCCATGGTCCACAGCAGTACATTCATTCATTCATTCATTGTCATATGACCACCGCTATATCCGCCGCATGTGTCACACATTTTTAAACATGTTTCATGCATGATTACAGTGTTTTGTTTGGCTGAAGAATCCTTCTTCAAAAAACCCAGGTGAACATATCCAGGTAACTTGATAAGACAATTATTTCTATTATTTACTATTACCCTATGGTTAACAATATATTGAAGACCAACATGCAGGACTTCTGTGCTAGTCGTATTTTATCCATAACAAACACCTTGTTTGAGCACGAGGATGTCCATAAGTGCACGTGGCACTAAGATGCCCTTGGCTGGAGGTCAAAGATTGATATGTTGTGATGTCATAAGACCCCTAGTCGAGTGGTGCACCACCAACACTGTTTACAGTAGAGGTAGGGGGCTGCTGACCTCGACTGGAGATATCGCTGGGCGATGGAAAGAATACTTCGAGGATCTCCTCAATCCCACTACCATGTCTTCCTTGGAGGAAGCAGAGGTCTCAGACATGGCCTCCTTGATCAGCCAAGCTGAAGTCACTGAGGAGGTGGTCAAGCTCTTCAGTGGTAGGGCACTGGGGGGTGGGAGGGTGAGATTCACCTTATACCCTTAAGTCTCTAGATGTGCAAGGATTATAAATTTTGAAGCACTATTAATTAAAACCTGTGCTGTTGTTTTTGTCATTGAACTCATTTCCTTGTTGTTTCTCAAGAGAAGCACCATGCAGACCACAATCACGAGTTTGTTCAGTGACTTTAATGCTATTTGTGGCTTCTACTAAAGCATTAATGACAATATGCATACCATTTGACCTAATTTACCCCTAAGATCAATTTTAAGCTGTTTAAATAAATCAGTCACAAGTGGAGAGGGGCTGCAAAGTTAATGATACCCATTTTTCAGTTTCAACCCCAGATGGGTTTACATTTTTATGCAGTTGAGGAATTTTGGGAATGTGTCCCATGTCTGTGATGGCTTGAGTCAGAATTCAAATTTACCAGATTTTCTCTGAAATATATAATATAAACGTGGGGTAGTAAGAGTTCATGTGATCCTCCTGCAGCATAGGAAGACCATTATTACTGACTCAGAAGGAGCTTTGTGTGATGCTCAGAGGCTGTCCTGTTTGACATTTCTGCTACCATCAGTACCGTGTAAACAGAAAACAGACATAAAATTAGTTACACAATTCCCCATTTCTCCATAAAGACAGCACACACGTTCCATCCTTTTGTGCTGTAATGAAATGCACTGCGATGAAAGAATTGTTAATCAGATCTTGCAATATTGATTTAGTTCATGATGTCTGTTCTTTAGTCTGATATTTGTTGAGTTATTTTGAAATGACAGGAAATGTTAATCTATGAGGTGTTAATGTTTCGTTTTACAGACCGTTCGCATTAGACTAAATCTTTCTGTCATTTTCGCGTCACCGGCCCTTATCCATCTTCCTGAAGCCAATTAGGTCAGCACCGGAAATTAAAGGTTCCATGTCTTTATAAGTTTGTATTAAATATGAATGTTCAGCTGTTCGGAATTTTGATTCATAGGGCCTAACATTAACCTAAATTTAAAAAAATTAGGCCTGTCAACGCCCCCCGCCTGTTTTTGTTGTTGTTGTTGTTAGTTTGTTTGTTGTTGTTTTTACAAATTTCACCCTACCTAATGCTTACATTTAACTGTATGTGGACATAAATCTTTTTGCAATCTGTGCTCTTATTTATGGTAACCGATGACCTTTCGGTGCGCGTATGTCGAGCTTGTTAAATCATGTGAACCTGCATTTAATGATGATTTAATTTTTTTTTTTAATTTATTTTAACTGGCTGTAAACGCAGATCAGATATCTCTGAACTACCCCCCCCCCCCCACATGGAGCACTTTTAAAAATCGCAACACGTTTTAATGACTTGACCCACGAAGCGGGTAGACAGGCGTCCCACTAATGTCTGTGCACTATTACGCACGGTGCCTGCGTCCAGAGGGAGAATCGATCACTTCCACCGTCACCTTTATTAATGAATCTTGTCAATGAGGTAAAAGCTGATATATAATACATGGTTAAACAACTCTGTTTAAAAAATCGTTCCAGTCCTGCTCTCATCTTCCTTTTATCCACCAGAAACCATGTCATCGATTACCGAAGCGAGGGCGGCGGGCAGCTGACTACTGGAGAGGTGGGACCTCCGATGTGTCTCACAATTCAGCAGAACACTGAAAGAAGTCCTCGTCTCCAAATCCGGAGTGACCAAAGACAATCCGTTCTCACCGTGTCTGAACTGGGAGTTTTGTAAGCCTTTCATTTAGAGTTTTGCTGTGAAATGACATTCCATGGATGTCTACGGCGGACGACTTAACTCCAGAGGGAATAAGAGGCATTACGTGGAGGAGTCATGTCACAAGGAGAACGTCCTGGTGCTTGCCGTCCGTAAAGTTCATTAGTCATTAATTAATTCTATTTAATTAACGACTGAAATAAATATTAAAAAAAACAGATAATCAAGCAGGTGTTTGGGGATGCTTTTGGTGGATCACATTTACTTGACAATCTGTAGATAACTACCCTGGTGGGTGAACTTTGAACAGCTTGTTTGGGCGAAAGCGTTTGTATTTTTTATTTCTCTTCCTTCCATTTTTTTTATTTATTTATTTGACAGGACAGCCTGAGAATAAGAACCCAGACATGGAGGTGAGCAACAGGTCCTTCCCCACCCTCCTCCACATGGACATGGGCATGTACGATGACTTCATGGACTACAACGACACGAACTTTACCTTCGAAAGAAACGATTCGGATTGCGTGCAGATACGCACCCCCCAAGAGCTTTTCCTTGCTCTGGGACTCATCAGTTTGATAGAAAACATCCTGGTCATTCTGGCTATCTTTAAGAACCGCAACCTACACTCGCCCATGTACTACTTCATCTGCTGCCTGGCCATATCCGACACGCTGGTCAGCGTCAGTAACGTAGTGGAAACCATATTCATGCTTCTCAACGACCACGGTTTGATGGACGTCCACCCCGTCATGCTGCGACACCTGGATAATGTCATCGACGTGATGATCTGCAGCTCCGTGGTGTCCTCTCTTTCTTTTCTGTGCACAATTGCCGCGGATCGCTACATCACCATATTTTACGCGCTGCGTTATCACAGCATCATGACGACGCAGCGCGCCGTGAACATCATCGTGCTGGTGTGGCTGGGCAGCATCATCTCCAGCATCCTCTTCATCGTTTACCACACCGACAACGCCGTCATCGTGTGCCTGGTGGCCTTCTTCTGCACCACCCTGGTCTTCAACGCCGTTCTCTACCTGCACATGTTCCTCACGGCGCACGTACATTCCCGGCGCATCAAGTCTTTCGACAAAAGCAGGCGCCAATCCACAAACATGAAGGGAGCGATTACCCTCACCATTCTGCTCGGGGTGTTCACTTTATGCTGGGGCCCTTTCTTCCTTCACCTCATCCTCATCCTCATCTGTCCCACAAACCCCTTCTGTAACTGTTTCTTCAGAAACTTTAACCTGTTCCTCATCCTCATCATCTGTAACTCCCTCATCGACCCGCTCATCTACGCCTACCGGAGTCCGGAGCTGCGTAAAACACTCCAGGAGCTGGTCTTGTGTTCGTGGTGGTTCGGAATGTGAGACCATGTACTGTTGACTTGGAATAACAAACGAGATCAACAATGTGTGATACCTTTTCTTGGTGTCGGAAGCTGAAGAATTTAGCTGATTCATGCCGATGCAGGCGGGTGGTGTCCGGGTGTGTCATTTTACATAAAGACTCTCTGATGAAGATTTGTGTCCGTCTCATCCTATAATTAAAGATTGTTTCCACGCCTGAAATCACACTGTTTGGGGGGGGAGGACATATACATCAGTGCATGTGCGCTTTATGTTGATATGTTTTAACAACCTCTGTGGATAGAAGGGGTCGTTATTATTTCATTTTGGGAACCCCTGAACTACTGTACATCACATACCTCAGCTAAAGAAAAATCTGGGCTGTTATCTGGAGCCACAGACAGACAAGCAAACTAGGATGTATGATATCCAGCTTGATGAAGTATAAGAAAAACACATTGTACAGCGTGATGCGTTCAAAGTGAAGATCTTTTGAAAGTATGTTTGGTACAATGTGTATGGACCATAATAAATGTCTGGGTGACTGAAATAAAAAAAGAATATCTGAATCAAATGCAGTTCTGTTTGATTATGGGCCTGAAGACTATAGCCTAATTAAATAGGATATAATGAAATATATAATGAAAATTCTCACCGGGTTTCTCTTGAGTTTGAAAAAAATGGCTTGATTTAACTTAGTTCAAATAAGCGTACCAGTACCAGTTTTGGTTATTTCATTATGACTAAAAATTATTCAACTTGGGTTATTTTAAGCATGGAATGTTTGCAGAGAACGTGACTTTAAATTTAGTAAATTAGCATTCACATCAATTTATTCTGGATTGGTGCCTTTAGTTATTTAGAATTATCTGCAGGTTTTATTGTTTGTATTTCCATAGGAAGAATATGTACCAAAGAAAATTATGAGGTTCATTTTAAAGCACATCTTGTAAAAGGTCAATTGTTTTTTACAAATTGCAGAAAGGTGGGATGTGAAAAGTGCCATTTTAGTATTCGTTATGATGGTTTTGATATTTATTTCTAACTGACTGATAAAACTAAGCTTGTGTTCACAAAAATGCCAGTGGGGAATGCCATCTCCTGATGGCTGTTGTAAACAGTGTTATTCGATCATTTAATGTTTATTTCTATCTGGCACAGATCAAAAGCTCAGAAAATGTACTGAACCAGTAGGCAAATAGCCTCAAGACTGTATAAACCTAATTAAGGACCCCACAAGATTACATTTTCCTGAATTTTATTTGATGCATTCAATACTATTTTATTCTGTATTGATCCTAAGGATTTGTTGTAAATAAGATGTACATTTTAGAGCAACTTAGATGAATGTTTTCCTTTATGAAATAATTAAATGTGGTCATCCATCCATCTGTTTTCTTGTACACATGCCAATCCAATCATCTCGTGTGCAAGAATATGATTGGATGGGAACAGGCGTATGTGTATTATGCATGGTAATGCCGACTGTTGTAGACTGTAGAAGTTGAGAGCGGTTTGTTGCTGAGAAAGCTGTTAAATACATAGTCCCTGGTGTTATCACTGAATTCAGTGTCTGTATTTTCTTCCCTTTTTGAATTACAGACAATTGTGAAAATGCAAACCCGCCTCCTTCATGCCCACCACGTTGATTTCTAAATGAGTCAAAGATGGTTATGTCAGCAGTAACTTTATCAAAAGTTGTGTGTATTATGTAATCCTTGAAGTTGTTTACATGTCACTTGTTTGTTTCAATTAAAAAGGGTAAAACAGTAAGATCAACTGGTACATGAATGACCACAACATTATTATTGATCACCCACCCAATATGATAATACACCTTTGGGCTTTCTTTCTCGTAAAGTGTGCCAAGAAGGTTTTAGTCATTTGCAATATAAATAAGCAAACCTTCATATGTGAAACTCAAAATCGTGGTTGCAAATATGGGGGGGGGGGGGTCATTATTAAGAAGAACAAGAAAAGACGGCAGCTTTTCAAGGTTTCATGCATGGCTAAATTAATTAAACCAATGTTTTGTAACTTCAAATGTGTATGATAACTTTTTCATCCTTCAGAGAAAACGAGTGCGACAGGACATTTGCTGTCCCACACAGAAAGGCTATTGATACAGAACATAACAGAGATACTTTTGAAATGGTACTTCCTTTTTTATTTAAACCCGTGATGAAGTTCGTCTCTTGTGCTGCAAATAACATCAATGAAGGGGAGGGGATTTACAATGCAGTGAAAAAAATCCGTACTGTGATCAAAGCAGAAATGAAAAAACTTTGTTTTTAATGGCTTTTTGGCCAATAATGATTCTATCTTCGTTTAACTATCAGTAATTTAGCATGAAGTCCATACATATATTATGCACATGGACAGATGTAGTTTGTGGCTTGTTGGAGTTATACAGCAGTCTTAAAGAGTCTGCCCATGTGACAAGTTAGAAATGATAATAAGCTGATAAGTTAGAAATGATTGTAATAATAATAATAAGATGGTAAGTTTAAAAGATTGTTATTTGAAGATTTATAATAAGATGAACATTTAGTTAAAAGAAATTAAATATAAGAACGTGTTTTGAAAATGAGCTAAAAACATTAAAAACTCTGATGTGTTTAAGAAGGGTTAAAAAGTTAAATGCTAAAATGTCAAATTAATTCATTGTTTATTTTGTTATTGTTAAAAGTCAAGACATATCAATGTTATCCTTGTTCATCAGTGCTGTCTTGATCCGATCGTCTGAGATCGATTGCTTGAGTCTTGATTTGTATTCTGGAGATTCGCGGCACTTTTTCCCACACGACAGTAAAGACGTTACTGACTAGAAATATTTCTCGTCACATTTGTGATTATTTCGCCCCCTCATTGAAGGGTGTAACATTTTGGAGGCACCGCTGGGATTGCTATTCAGATGTCCGGTGTCCACAGCCTGGCAACCGAAGTCTGGAGCAGCTAAAGCCCCCCAATTAACCTGGGCAGGTGACGGCAAGGAACATGCTGTTCAAGGGGATATGGAGCCTGGAGATTGGGTGCGCTACCTGAGGCCAGTCAGAGATCATCACGTACATTAAAATCTGTCGAGTCCGGAGTCAGCCTTTGTACAGTAAGATTTCTCCTGTCCTGACGACATGATGACGGCTTTGGAAGAACTTCGGGAAGAAGGAGCAGATAATTTGCATCAGCAAACTAAAGATAATTTGCTTGAAGTCTGTGATTTTCTTGGCATATCAGGAGGACAAAGAACAGATGTAAAAGGAAAATCCCGCATATCACTTGTGACCCGTCTACTGAAATATCTGGAAAGAGAAGAAGCGACGGAGTTAGAAGATGGTGGCATGGCTGTATTATTGCTGCTAAAAGACAACGTTACGAGTTTGGCTACTGACACAGATAACAGAGCCGCACAAACTGAAAAAAAATATGGAAAGCACAGAAATGCAGGGAAACATGGAGGGACCAATAACTGTAAAAAGGCGTCAAGATTTGGAAATTCAGCAGCTGTTTGTGGCTTGTTGGAGTTATACAGCAGTCTTAAAGAGTCTGCTCATGTGACAAGTTAGAAATGATAATAAGCTGATAAGTTAGAAATGATTGTAATAATAATAATAAGATGGTAAGTTTAAAAGATTGTTATTTGAAGATTTATAATAAGATGAATATTTAGGTAAAAGAAATTAAATATAATAAGAACATGTTTTGAAAATGGGCTAAAAACATTAAAAACTCAGATATGTTTAAGAGGGGTTAAAGAGTTAAACGCTATAAAGTCTAATTAATTCATTGTTTATTTTGTTATTTGTCACAAAATACGTCTCTGAAGGTGCCAGTAAGCCCAGTCGTTAAATAAGATAAATAAGATAAGTTAAGATAAACTAGAAAAAAAGTTAAAAATGTAAGATAAATAAGATAAGTTAAGAAAAAAACTAGAAAAAAAGTTTAAAAAGTAAGATAAATAAGAAGAAAAAAAAAGTTAAGATATAAAATATATAAGTTTAAAGTTTAAAGTGTCTGAACAGCAAAATTTAGTAACAACGCAGCAGCTTAAGTGTGTTGGTGCCCCATCTATTGCACCTGATGAAGCACCATATTGCAGCAAATCCCCGTGTGTCTGTGGTGACACTCGGGGCGTCGTGAGGGTGACTACAGAGCACCACAGGAGTTCAGCTGTCTAACAGCCTCTGGAAAGAAGCTGTTCCTCAGCCTGGTGGTCCTGCTCCGGATGCTCCGTAGTCTCCTGCCTGAGGGGAGGGGTTGGAATAGACTGTGTGCTGGGTGGGTGGGGTCTGTCATGATGTGGGTGGCCCTCCTTCTACACCTACTCATGTAGATTTCTGTGGTGGTAGGTAGGCCACCCCCTACAGTCCTCTGTGCAGCCTTCACAACCCTCTGAAACCTACATCAACCAAGAGAAGGTACAAGTTAAGCCCAAGTCTAACTGTCCTTTCTGTAATATTAAAGATCATTTTCTTGGTTCATGTCCAGAATTCAAAATGCTCTCTAAAAATGACATCTTGAAATGAATCAAAGAAGAGAGATGCAGTAAATGTGGGAGGATGCACAAAATGGATAAATGCACATTAGAGGCCATGTAACATTTGCGAGGAGTTTCACCTAACTATTCTCCATGACGTCACCGTAACCAAATCAGCCATTGTGATGTTGACATCCTCTCCCTCAGAGCTTCTTTACATGGACAAACCCAATCATTCCCATAAAGTCATGTTGAAAATTTTCAATGTGTGTCTCTACAATGGGGAGAAAACCTTAAAAACCACGCAGTCCTTGATGATGGTGCTGACAGGTCCATTCTCCTTCCTCAAGCTGTTCAGTTGTTGGACCTCACAACTCATCCCGAGACCATCTCGCTACGCACAGTAAGGCAAGATATAGTGCAATTAAATGGAGCATCTGTATCCTTTGAAATTTCCCCTATTAACAGACCAACACATAGACATGTAATCAGTAATGCATTCACTGCAATCTTGGCCTGTCAGAACACACATATCCTGTGAGACAGCTTCAAGAACAGTATCACCACCTCAGAAATGTTCCATTGCAACTTGTTGACCATGCATGCCCCCTTGTACAGATTATGCCCATGTTATTACAGCCACAGAGCCAATTGTCATGGGGCCCCCTGGTGGCCCATTGGATGTGCATACCAGGCTAGGCTGGGCTCTGGACCCGCCAGAATAGTCCAAATTCATCAACATACTGTCTTTCAGTCTTGCTTCAAAAGTGAATTACTACAAAATGTAGAAAAACTTTGGCAGATTGATACCTTTCCCTTTATTGATGTAAGGACAGCTACCCGATCTAAACAAGACAATCTGGCTCTTGATTTACTCAATTCAAAGACAAGGCGAGTAGAGGTAGATGGTATAATGCTCTATGCCACTCCACTGCTAAGAGCTCCCAACATTCCACTCTTTTAAAGCTCCCAAAGAAGCTGCCTTGCCTCGTCTCTGTGCTACAGAAAAACGCCTGTCCAAAGACCCTGAACTATTGAAAAAAAAAATACCAAGAAGAGCTTGATAAATTTGTACAATCTGGCTATGTTCAAAGGGTCCCGCATGACCAGGTAGATCAACCACACGAGCATTGGTATTTCCCACATCGCATTGTTGAAACAACATGTAGTCCATGCTGTGCCACCTATGCAGTCCAAAAACATGTCAAAGATTACTCTAAAGGTAATGAAGAGGTCCTCCAACCTGTCCAGTATTGCTTTTATGTTGATAACTGCCTCCAAAGTTTCCCTTCCTCTTATGAGGCCAAGTCCCTCATTAATAAAATGAGACCCCTGCTGGCTGAAGGTGGATTTGACATTAGACAATGGGCTAGCAATGATCCTTCTGTAATACACCATCTCCCACCAGATGCAAAGTCAAACAAAACTGAACTATGGCTTTCAGAGAAGGAAGACCCCAAAGAGCTGACACTCGGCCTCCAATCGAACTGCCTCACTGACACGTTGAACTTAAAGCCCCCTGCGTATATTTCTTAACTTTTCCGATCTTGATTCATTTGCACCAAATATGTTGTTGATGGGGCGGCCTGATTCTTCTCATCCCCAAGCAATCTACTTTGCCAGTGAACTCCTCAGAAACAGAAGATGGTTCGCAGGGCTAAAATCATCATTCAGGGTCGAGAATACATACGCCCTGTTTCCAGATTAATCAGACTCCTTGGCATTACAGACGAAAAAACCGTTTAACGTATTTGCTTCACAAATCCGGGGGCGACTGTTAGAAATATCCTCAAAAACCAGACTACAATTCCCCTCCACTCAACCAACTGGTGGAAGCTCTTCTTGTCTGTCATTGCCTCCCCTACAAATATAGGCAAGAATGGGCAGGACTTCCTCTTTGCCATTGAACACATGCTGCTGAAGCTGGTGATGTATGCCATGTGTCTTTTGATATTTCATTGTAAGTTAAGTTTGTCTTCATTGATTACAATTTATTGTGCATTTAAGTTGAAGTTTGACTGATGTTAATGTAATCATGCATTTAACTAATTTCATTTCTGTAATTTAATTATGCATTTTAATAATTTCATGTTTGAACGTATTGTTTATTGGATATAGTATGTTAATTATTTCCCTGCTTCACAGAACCACTAGCATACGTCACTGGCACTCATCAAGATTGTCAGCAATAAGATTTGAACACAACCTTTGCTTCCTGCGTGGTCAGTGTGGCTGCCAGCTGGAACCTTAATTCCCAACAAATACACTTTTTCAAATATGAAATACTCCAGACAGAAACAGTGAAACAAACACAAAGACAAAACACACACCGAGATCATGACCACTGCAGTTGTAAGAAAGATATTGGATTTAATTAGCAGAGTGGCGCAGTGGGTAGCGTTGTCGCCGCACAGCAAGGCGGTTCCAAGTTCGAGTCCCGCTCTCTGTGGAGTTTGCATGCTCTCCCCGTGTCTGCGTGGGTTCTCTCCAGGTTCTCTGGCTTCCTCCCACATCCAAAAGCATGTGCTTCAGGTTAATTGGCCAGTCCCAAATTGAGCGTAAGAATGAGTGTGTGCATGCTTGTCTGCGTCTTCATGTTAACTCGTGTCGCGCCTGGAGTTTCCCCCACCTCACCTAAGCCAGCTAGGCTCCAGCTCCCTGCAACAGCAGATGCAGCGGTTGTGAAAATGAATGAATGTACATGTTGATAGATAGATAGATAGATAGATAGATAGATAGATAGATAGATAGATAGATAGATAGATAGATAGATAGATAGATAGATAGATAGATAGATAGATAGATAGATAGATAGATAGATAGATAGATAGATAGATAGATAGATAGATAGATAGATAGATAGATAGATACTTTAATGATCCCAAGGGAAATTCAGGTGACATCTGCTCACAAGAGATACAATAAATACAATAAATACACACATGACAGAAAGTACAAGTAACATTATATACATGCTGTTACATAATTATAACAACAGGAAAAAGAATAGCCTAAAATAAAAGGAAGGAAGCATAGGCACATGGGAGAAGAAGAGAAGAAAGAGCTTTGGGTGTCGATGAAGTGTGATGAGTAACACGTGAATGAGCCGAGCTGTGAACTGATTAAGGACCCCCACAAAGTGTCCCACAGTGCATCCACAGTGCGTCCCAGGCCCCCCACGTCTATCCCTTCTCACCCGACCTTGATGACCCTGCGGCTTCAGACTCCCTCCTCCTGAGAGAGTGGTTGTGCCCTCTGATGGCACGAGGCACAAAGGAGGTCCTGAGTCTCTCAGTGGAGGAGCTTGGTGACAGCAGTCTGCCACTGAAGGAGCTCCTCTGCTGGGTGATGGTGGTGTGCAGGGGGTGGGTGGTGTTACCCAGGATCGACCTAAACCTGGACATAGTCCTCTTCTCTAGGACAGTCTGTATCGAGTCCAGATCCTGACCGATCACAGAGCTAGCCCTCCGGATGAGCCTGTGGAGTCTCTCTGTGTCCCGTTTCCTGGCACCACCACCCCAACACACAATGGCGTGAAACAGCACACTGGACACAATGGACTGGTAGAACAGTCTGAGCAGATTAGAGCTGACGTTGAAGGAGGCCAGCCTCCTCAAGAAGTACAACCTGCTCTGACCCTTCTTGTATACACAGTCCAGGTTGTGCGACCAGTCCAGTCTACTGTCCAGCTGCAGCCCCAGGTACTTATAAGTCCCCACAACGTCCACCTCCTTACCCCCGATGACTACTGGCTGTGGGGAGGGTGGTGCCCGCCGGAAATCCAGCACCATCTCCTTGGTTTTGGAGATGTTCAGCTGAAGCTCGTTCTGCTGACACCACCCCACAAAGTCCGTCACCACTCTCCTGTACTCCCTCTCATCACCCCCCCTGATACATGCCACAATTGCAGTGTCATCAGAGAACTTCTGCATGTGGCACGTACCCGAGTTGTGTTGGAAGTCTGTTGTGTAGAGGGTGAAGAGAAGGGGGGAGAGTACCGTTCCCTGCGGGGCCCCGGTGCTGCTGGTCACCACTGATGACAGACAGTTCCCCATACGGACGTACTGTGGTCTGTCTGTTAGATAGTCCGTGATCCAGCTCACGAGGTAGGGATCCACAGCCATGGATGACAGTTTCTCCCGCAGGAGCCGGGGCTGGATGGTGTTGAAGGCGCTCGAGAAGTCGAAAAAGAGCACCCTCACTGCACAACTCCCGACATCCAGGTAGGAGAGGGCCCGGTGGAGGAGGTACAGGACTGCATCATCAGCCCCAACTTGTGGCCGGTAGGCGAACTGGAGAGGGTCCATCGCGCCCTGCACCAGGGGACGCATGAGCTCCAGGACCAGTCGCTCTAGGGTCTTCATCACGTGCGACGTGAGAGCGACTGGTCGATAGTCGTTGAGCTCAGTGGGGCGTCTCCGCTTGGGTACAGGGACGATGCTATGACGATGATAGCAGCGTTGCACAATTAGTTGACTCCAGGTACATGGAGTTTGATTGGAGTTGACTCAGATATCAGAAAAATTTCATGAGTTTCACTTTAGAGGGAGTCGTCAATTGCTCAGACTTTTTGTCCATGCTTGTCAGTGTATCAATTTTTAATGTCATTCCACAAAATGAATGGAAATGAGTGCAGCAAGAGCTTCCATGAGGTTCTTCTTGTGATGTTTTATAGCCTCCATTCCTCCTCATGTCGACTTTGCTGTCATTTTATCTTTTATTTGCTTTGTAAAGTTATGCTTATTGTGATTCAGTGTTTGCCTAGTGCTTCGTTACAGTGAACTCTTTGAACACTGAAAGCTGCCATTGTTCATCCAAAAATTATTTTTATGCACTAGAATAGACCATCCCATTAGGTTTCATCCAACTAATGTACCGTGCAGTCATTGTTAGATGTGATTCTGCTTCGATGCTGAAAAAAATCTTTATTACGACATACCAATCCAGATGGAGTCTTACATAGTAGACCAAACAATACTACTGCATTATGATTAATCAGACACAATTTATCAGATGTCTGTTTTTACACTAAGGAATAAGAGTACAATATTTAGTATAGCACAAAATGTCTTATTTGTGAAAATGGGACTTTTATGTTTCCATCTAAATCAGCTCTGGATACATCTTTTTTATTGTTATACTGATGACACATATTCGTACCTCCCAATTAGGACCACTAACCTCATTTGAGGGTTCTGTCTTGGAGAAACATCATTCAGATCCAAGACTCGAGGTGTTTGGTCCTCTGCTTTACCAGGTGAAAGGGAAAGAGGAAGATGGGGAGTGAGAGGGATTGAAGGGCATGAACACAGACGTGCAAGCAGCAACAACAATCCTCAACATAACTGTTATCCAAGCAATACTAGTTCCATCCCTCAGTTTCTGGTACTGTCTGATTATTTGTCTAAAATACCTACATTTCCTTCTACAATAGAAATAACATTATGACATTTAGAGGGGTCTTGAGGAAATGTAACCTAATTTTTAATAGCCAGATGCTTCGCACATTTTTAAAGAGATGAACACAATTTCTCAAGTGATGAACACAACCCTATTTCACACTGTTAAAAACCACTTAATAAATTCCCATATCCAGATCTTGAATGAGATAATCACCAAAATCCAATCATCTCCAAGATACGCAAGGGTCCATCTTTGGTGATGCATAAGTGTTTTGTTGAGACATCAGCTCTGGAATAAGTTCTGAAATAGACATTAGGGAGACTCCAATAATCTTTTCAGCCTCAAACAACCCTTTGCATATCCTGTGTTTGTAATAGTACAGCTGGAAGGCCAGGTGGTGGTGCAGCATATCAACACATTCTCCTGCACGGTTCTGTGCAATGTACTTAGAACATTTTGTTATTTCTATTGCCTGAGGAAACGTGGTCTCTACTGGGCAGTTTTGACAATCCCAGTGACTTCTGGTGATCGTTTGAAAACTGTCAAAGGACTGCATTACTTGAACTGCGAACTTCATACTGTGTAGCGACTGATTCTGAGAGGTGTATGCACAGACTTTCTGAAATTGACAATCATTTTCTTTGTTTTGTCAGATTCCCGCTCCAGATTGTTGTCTGTGCATCAGCCCTCCAAGTGTTTGACCTCCTCTCTGTAAAGTATTGTGTTCATTTCTGCTAATGAGTCCAACCACTGTGGTATCATCCGTAAATTTTATTTTCAGCTTCATTTTGTATCTGACTGCACAGTCATGCGCTATGAGAGTGAACAGCAAATGGGCTGGGCACACGTCCCTGGGGGCATCCAGTGCTTGGTTCGATGGTGTCTGAAATACTGCTGCTATACTGCTGGTGACATTAATATTCTTCTTCTTCTCCTTTCACCTTTTCCCTTCAGGGAATCAGTTGCCTCCATCTAACCCTGTCTTCTGCATCCTCTTCTCTCACACCAACTACCTTCATGTCCTCTTTCACTACATCCATAAACCTCCTCTTTGGTCTTCTTCTAGGCCTCCTGCCTGGCAGTTCAAAACTCTGCATCCTTCTACCAATATATTCACTATCTCTCCTCTGGACATGTCCAAACCATCTCAGTCTGACCTCTCTGACTTTATCTCCAAAACCTCTAACTTGTGCTGTCCCTCTCATGTACTCATTCCTGGTCCTATCCATCCTGGTCACTCCCAGAGAGAACCTCAGCATCTTCATCTTCATTTTTTACTTTTTAAAATTTTTTTTCGCAAGAGGATGGTGGCACGTGCACACGCAGTGGCTCCTTTCTCTCCCGATACAGCGGTTTTTTCGTGTTTTTTTTGTCTTGTCTCTCCGTGTGTTTGCCCATCTTTGTCACGTCCATCTTCGTCATGTCTACTTACCCCAAGGCACTCATACTCCCGTGAGTTTCTGCTTGACATGCGCAGAACAACTTTTTTGGACTTGGACCCAGCTGACGCGGAAGTGCTTGCGCGACTGCTGTCTGCTCCGGAGGCCTGCTCAACCACCAACCCCTACTCCTGCTCCCCGCCAGCAGTGGAAGCGCCACAAGCGGAACATGCGAAACCAGAAGCAGGGCAAGCGCGGAGGCATCCGGGCTAGGCTAGCGGCTTGCTCTCACCTGCCGACTATCCCGACCATCACACTCGCCAACGTACGCTCGCTGGACAATAAACTAGACCACATCCGCCTACTCCGATCATCAACTAAGTCTGTGGATGAGTGTTGTGTCTTTGTATTTGTGGAAACATGGCTCACTGACAGCGTCCCGGACTGTGCCATTCAGCTGGACCGGCTAACGTACTATCGGGCTGACAGAGTGCTCGCTGAGGGGGGGAAGACCTGCGGCGGGGGACTGCTTGGTGCCGCGATGCTGCTGTGGTTTGCACACACTGCTCTCCTCTGGTGGAGCTTATGATCATTCTACCTGCCCAGGGAGTTTTCTGCCATATTGCTGGTGGCAGTATACGTCCCTCCCACCTCCAGCAACAACAGGGGTGAGGTACTGAATGAACTCTACCATCTCATCAGTGAGCAGCAGACATCCCACCCAGATGCCGTCCTCATTCTGGCGAGGGACTTTAACCATGCAAACCCCAAGAGTGTGTTTCCAAAATTACATAGACATATCAACTTTGCCACCAGAGGAGCTAGCATCCTGGACAATGTCTAAATGACACATAAAGATACAAAGCGCCCTCCCCCACCTTAGGGTGTCAGACCACATCACTGCTATGCTAACGCCCGCATACAGACCGCTCGTTAGAGTCGTTAAACCTGTGAAAAGGCAGATACGGGTGTGGCCTGATGGGTCGTCTGAGGCACTCCAGGACTGCTTTTCAACCACAGACTGGAGCGTATTCAAATCGCAGCCACCCACTACAACACCACAGACCTCCAAGAGTACACGGAGACCGTCACTGCGTACATGAGGAAATGCATGGATGATGTCATGGTCACCAGAACAATCTCTGTTCGAGCCAACCAGAAGCCTCGGATTACAGGTGAAGTCCACAGGCTCCTGAAGGCGCGGACCGTGGCCTTCAGAGCTGGGGACGAGGTAGGCCTAAGGACAGCTAGGGCCAACCTGTCACGAGGCATCCGAGTGGCCAAGAGACAGTAATCCAGGAGGATCGCCACCCACTTCAGCGACAGCAGAGGCACCAGGAACCTGTGGCGGGGGATTCAGTCCATTATGGACTACAAGCCCCTTCCGCACTCCTGCGACAGCTCCACCACTCTGCTGAATCAGCTGAATGACTTCTTTGCGCGCTTTGCGGCAGACAACGGCATGCCGGCACAGAAGGCTCCACCCCCCTCCTGGCGACCAGGTGTTGACGCTTTCTCCGGACAGCGTGAGTCAAGTCCTCAGAAGGACCAACACACGGAAAGCCCCAGGTCCTGACAACATTCCTGGTCGTGTCCTGAGAGACTGTGCTGATGAGCTCACAGATGTCTTCACAGACATCCTCAACATCTCCCTGAGCCAGGCTGTTTTCCCCAACTGCCTCAAAGCCACCACCATCATCCCAGTCCCAAAGAAGTCGCCCCCATCCAGCTTCAACGACTACCGCCCAGTTGCACTCACTCCCATCCTCATGAAGTGCTTCGAGCAGCTAGTCATGCAGCACATCAAGTCTGCCCTCCCTTCAACCCTGGACCCTTTTCAGTTTGCTTACCGGTCCAACCGCTCGACTGATGACGCAATCTCCATTGCACTACACTCAACCCTCACCCACCTAGAGACCAAAGACTCGTAGGCCAGAATGCTATTCATTGACTTCAGCTCATAATTCAACACAATCATCCCCCAGCAGCTCATCTATAAACTGGACCAGCTTGGACTCAACACCTCCATATGCAACTGGCTGCTGGACTTCCTGACATGGAGAGCACAGGTTGTTCGAGTTGGTAACAAAACCTCCAGCACCATCACGCTGAACACGGGAGCCCCCCAAGGATGTGTTCTGAGCCCCCTCCTCTTCACTCTGTTGACCTATGACTGCATACCAACTTTCAGCTCCAACCTCTTCGTCATGTTTGCAGACGACACGACTGTGGTGGGTCTCATCAACATCAACGATGAGACAGCCTACAGGAATGAGGTGGGCCTCCTGGCTATGTGGTGCAAGAACAACAATCTCCATCTGAATGTGGAGAAGACGAAAGAGATTGTTGTGGACTTCAGGAGAGCACGCACCCAACATGCTCCCCTAACCATCAACGGTGCTGCAGTGGAAAGGGTCAGCAGCACCAAGTTCCTGGGTGTGCAAATCTCTGAGGACCTGTCCTGGGACCGCAACACCGCAACGTCATCTGTCAGCCTGTCCATCACCATAGCGAAGAAGGGGCTCAGAGCTGATCTCTGATGCAGTCCCACCTCCACCTTGAACTCCTCTGTCACACCTACAGCACACCTCACCACTGTCTTACAGTCCTCATACATGTCCTGCACCGCTCTAACATACTTCTCTGCCACTCCAGACTTCCTCATACATTACAACAGTTCCTCTCTGGGCACCCTGTCAAAAGCTTTCACCAGATATACAAAAACACAATCCAGCTTGGTGGCAGTTACTGACATTAATGTGGAATTGAAATAGATGAACTTTAGTCTGGCATTAGTGTCTTCATTGTTTGATGTCTGTTTGAAAATCTTCCAGCTTGTTAGTGTTGTCTGTCCGCCTCCTGTTTCAGTGACTATGCTGGTCTGATAGTGTTAAAAATGGTTGGTTTCCCCCTTTGTTATATGTTCGTAGGGCTCAAAATGAACTCTTTTTCTTCGTAGCACTGGTGCTCCCAAATTTAGAAGTTAGTTTAGAAGTTAGCAAAGACTTTAGGAGCACCTACCCAATAGCAAGGCAGTGATGGAGCGATAGAGACCGCTCCGTCCATCTCTGTTCCGCGCACCTCTCTCCCTCGCCCAGGAAAGCAGCCGCAGCTGCGCTCTCAATGTTTGCTGGCAGGACCCCAGGACCGCGGTCCTGCTCAGACTGTTTCGTGCACATTGTCCGGCAGGTCCACACTCACGTGTCCGCATTAAACAAACTGTTGCGGTAGTGCGCTCGAGGGTGCACACTCGGCGCCTAAGCGTTTCCCCCACATCCACACAAAATGTGTGAGAGACGCTCACCTGAGGAGGCTGCGTTGATCCGCTTCCGGGTCAGGGGCCAAACCGAGGCACTACCTGGGTGTGGCTTAAATAGCGCATTGTGGCACGCTGTCAGGCCAGCCTGGTACCTGGACTGAACCATTTTGGTTATTATTGGATTGTTTTGTATTTTAAAACATCACTAAAAGATGTTTTATGTTGCCCCAAACTCCACCATACCTTTAGTGAACATTCGTTCGCATTTTTCTCGGTCATTTTGCTCTCATCTCGGACTTCAGGGGATAATTCTGCGCAAAAGATCTGTGCTTTGTTTCATAGTGGCGCTTCATGTTACCACTTTTAATTCATGCTACTTGTTCAGACCATATGAGGTAAATTGGTTTTGAACTGCCTGACAGAGGAATAAACATAAATTTCATCCACTAATTATTAACCAGCGGTTTTCCTCGTTAACCTCCCTTTGTTTGGAGCTATGCTGTCTCCCTTCTTCTGTGCTCCGCTGTAGTGGTGAACTCACAGCGGCAGCGAGCTGTCTCACTTCCTGGTACGCTGACAGTGTAGGGAAACCAAACGATCTGATTGGCTGAACTGAGTGGAGCTATCACCGGATTAACTGGAGGAGCAGCGCCCGCCGTCTGTAGCCGCGAACTGCAAGTAAAAATGCGCCACATCCCTCAGGCGTCTCCCATGTCATGGAGGTGTCCGTGTATTTATTTTATTTTTTTAAATGTCGGTCCATTTTGCCTCTCTTCAACTCTTCAAGTTTCTATCTTGTTTTACTGTTTGATGCATGCAACATAGATTTTGCATATTTCATGGTTATGCAATGGAACATGCAGTGTCTCATTTGTTTTTGAGAATCTTCTCTTTAAGAGGGTAACAGAAACAAGAGTTGTTCTTTATGCGCCTGCAGCATTGTTAACGAGACGATCAATTTATCACGGACTAAATTTAGAGTAAGAGCCTTCTATTACAATTAGACACAATAATGTATTAAGGGTTGATAGAATCAGATAGACATCTACTGTTTATGTTATTGTTTTTTGTAATGAAGTACTAAAAATATAAATGTCATTAAATAATGATATGACAGATGAAAATTTTGTGGAAAGACTATACAGATTCAATTTTTTTTGGTCAAAGATCAAAATAAGATGTAGGGTGTGATTAAAAGAGTGAATTGGTTTACATACACACTGACATACTCCTCTCTTAATGAGACACACACAGTTCATTTTCTGTGTTAGCATGAATATTTAAATCAGAGACGAAAATTACTTCGTTGTAAGAATCAAACTTAACAGCATCTGATTTTCAGCTGAAAAAAATAAGAAAATATGGATGAGTAGTGTGGTACAAATAAAACTGGTTGTAATCTTTTGTAGGTTGGTTGTGTAACAATAAAAATGAGGATTTCAAATGAATTGCAACAATTTTTTATTTTAGGATTTAGGATAATTTTTCATGACATGATAAAAAGGTTGAATGGTGAGTTTATGACCTGGGCATGGAAACCTGGGTGGATCAGGGTCATACCAGGAAATGCCATCAAATGTCAAGTTGGAAAAAAATTGTGTTTTTCTTTTATGTATCTAAAATGTGTTTTTTTTTTCATCTGCGCTCATTTTTTTAAACCACAAAATTATCAAAAACAATAAAAACTATTTGCTATTTATTAAACTTGGGATTACCTACGAGGAGTTTTATTTTGAAAATTCTTACCGGATATTCATACATAACAGCTGCTTTTTGATGTTATTCTTCCGTGATGTTTCAGAAGTCATAGGCGAGACAACACGGGAAACTACCTATAATTACCACAGACTGTAGAATATATATTCCGATAGCAGATCGTTGATTATGAACCAGGTCAAAACGGGGTAAGGTATCGATCATATCGACCCCCAGATTTAGCGAACACTTCCTTCAAACAAGATTGGGTGCTTTTGAAGCTAGTTAGCAAGCTAACAGTAGCTGACTGGGCAGCTGTGTGTTGATGTGGACGGGCGCTTTCATTCTGCTACAACAGCTGTAGTTATATTCATGGCTTACTTGTTGAACGGTAATAGTCGAAACAGGACAAGTCAAACTGGTTATACTATATAAATTGATAATATTGGTTGGCGCTTTGTATAGAAGACTGTAAACAGCATCTCTGATTGGGTGTACTTGATGACGTGAGGCTCCCACTCGTGTTCTTTCAAGCTAAAATCTGTCCGGATCGTAAAATAAATATTGACACATGTCTGTATTTGGACATCTAGATTCTGTCTGCGCCTGTTGACGCTGGTATTTACAAGAGGATTGTGATTTTATTTACCTTAAAACGCTAGTAAAGTTTTTTTTATTTTATTTTTTTATGGCAAGGAGCACACAGTTACTCATGAAATGTGGAGGCTGAGGAATCCTCTGGTGTCAGACTGTTTGCTTACACTTCCTACATCACCATTTTCAGTTCTGAATATGAGAAACAGTCTCTCTCGACCATGATGTTAATTTTTAAAGAGCTGTGCAGCCTTTTCTCAAACTTGTTAATGCAATACTTGACTCTGTTTGGGAAATTGTGGATTGTTTGAATCAGGATGCAAATGGGAAAGCACTGCACATAGCAACTGTGTGACTGCTACTTAAAAAGGCCATGGTCAGAAAAATGAACTAGTGTGACTGTAATGCCGTTTTCTTGTTTTGTCTTCATCAGATGTTGCTAATGAAATGGAGTACGATGAGAGACTTGCACTTTTTCGCCAAACCCGCCTCAATCCTTTTGATCGTGGAGAGGACGAAGATGGTCCACAAGGAGGGAAGATGCCCCCGCAGCAAGGTAAAGTGTGTTGAAGCTTTTCACAAGCAAATCATGACCACCTTTAAAAGTCTCTTGAATTCATATGTTTTATTTACACATTATTGCTAACCCAAAGTAAATGTGGAGACAGTTTTGGTGATTGTTATCCTGATTCATCAGTCCTTTGGAAAAATTAAATTGCATCCAGAGACTACAGTACATACAGCAATGTTCATAATAATAGCAGTGTGTCTAAAAATGTGAGTAAACCTCAGAATGCTTCAAATAATTTTTATTTTAATGCACACAAATGCATTGGGGACACTTCACATTCTATTTCAAAGCAAGAAAAGTGGAAAATGTCATTGAATATGATAACATTTTACAGAAAGTTAACCAACATAATGTTTAAAAAATAGCAGTACTGAGTTCAAGCCACAGTGCAAAGTGAAGATGGTGAAACATGATGATGCAAGCATCTTGATATGGGGATGTTTCTCATACTATTGTCTTGGCCCTATTTATCACACACCAGGTATCATGGATCAGTTTGAGTCCACCATAATACTGGAAGTAGTCACATTGTTGTGAAGAGGAGATACCCTTGAAATGTGTGTTTGAATAAGACAATAACCCCAAACACACCCGCAAACATGCAAAATCATGGTTCAAGACAAATAGCGTCCAACTAATGGAGTGACCATCACAATCCCTGGACCTCAATCCCATAGAAAACTTGTGGACTGGCATAAAAAAAGCTGCTCATGTTGCAAAACCAAGAAACGCAGAGGAATTGTGGAACCTGGTACAACTGTCCAGGGCTGAAATGCCTGTTGACCGGCACCTGGAGTTATGCAAGTTATGCTACTAAATATTAGTTTAAAGGGGTCCTATTATGAAAATCACATTATTTCAGGTCTCTACATATATAGTAAATTGCGCTCTGTGATTGGAGAGAGCGATTCACGTTATTGATTGCTTGACATGCCAAAGGGCGTGGCCATCCCCGAGTGGGAGTTCGTTCAGGCTACGGTAGCATTGTGCGGTAATGTCCTAGCTTAGACAGCTAGCTACACACTTTGAAATAGAATGTGCAGTGTCCCCAATGCATTTGTGTGCATTGAAATAAAAAAATATTTGAAGAATTTTGAGTTTTACTTGCATTTTTAGACACAGTGCTGTTATTATGAACATAACTGTATCTGGCCCATGCATTTTAACTTCATTAGAGAATAGGTGAAAAACTGCAAAGAGGAAAACTCAAATGAAATGACAAATGAAAATTACTCAAGTATTTCATGTGCATAAAATATTATTCAAAACCTTTGTAAAACTATCAACTGATTCTAGCTTTCATACCACGTGAAAGATAGTTTAAGATTGTGGAAGCTGAATTTGCAATACCATGATTGTATTTTTTGAAGCTGGAATTTGGGACAGTCCAAAGGTCTTGGTCAGTAGACATCACTCTGTGGAACTAATACTGAAATATGAAGAGGGATTATCTTGTATAATGCTCCAGAACTAATAAAAAAGCTAAATCAATTTCACATGAAAAAGATAAAATAATAATAAATGATGGTTAGTTAATGCCTTTCATCTCATATTTATTGTTTAAACTTGGACTTTTACTTCAGAGCATATCAAGACATTTTTATCAATATCAATAGATTTTATTAGTAAGTAGTTTTATTTAACTGCCTCTCATCTGTGTTTTGAAGGATAATATTTCAATGATCTATCGACTGAAAGATTTGAGAGTTTTGAAATGAGTTCTGAACATTTCTGTTCTAAACAATATGCCTGTTGTAGAAAGGGGCATTTCCTGGTGTTGTGGTTTCTGCTTCTCTGAAAGTCACTTACTGGTGCGTATATACTGCAGTAAGGAATACAGTGGGTGTTTAGATCATATTGCTATCAGTCACTTGCTGCATGCTGCAGGGGGTCTTCCACGACACTAATGTGAACAAATTATTGCTCAGTTCAAACTGTTTTTATCCAGAACAACAAACGACCATGAAGGCTTTTGCCAGTGACTCTAACCTTTTGGAAAGGAAGTTGGAAACTTGCTGAACCAGAAGAAGTGAAAAGCTTTACTTTATTGCAAGCAGTACTTGGTAATACTTCCTGTATTTTAGCGTTTACGAATTAAATATATTTTTGAGAGCAGAAGTTTGAGAGATGTGCTTCGGGCTGATTTGATTTCTCCGGTTTCAGCTGTTTGTTTGTTTTTTTGGGGGGTACTTATTGTATTCTTTTTCTGGAATTCAAAAAGTGAATCCACTCAACATGTTTGGTTCTGAAGTGTATGCAGGTAATTTTCCGTCAATTTATAGTCATGCTTGCCTAATTTGAAGTTCCTCATTTCAGTTTTGTGTTTGTATTTTGAAATCAAGATGTCAGTTTCATTCTTAAAAATATAAATGTATTTCTTAACAGCTGTGCATTTCCTGGTTGTGTAGCCAAGTGTCATTTAACCTCAGAGTTGCAATTAAAGAAGTGCTGGTTGAATATTAACCATTAGATTTGTACGACTTTGAACAATACAGCTGATTGTAAAAATGTAGGCACAAATAATCAGCACTTCAGAGTCTAAAAATCTGGCTGAGCCACATGTTTAATGGTGCTGTAGGCGTCTGTCTTATCAGTGTGATTCATTACACATTACCAGAACTGTTGGGATTTCTTCAGTCATACAGTCTGAGCTTTTGTCTTATTCTCGTGGTGAGTCAGGAGTGTTGGTATTATCTGGAATGACCGCAGTCATGTGTATGAAATCGTAGTACATGACTGAGTGCACTTACCAGACCATAGTGTGCATGCTCACAAGGTGAACAGTGTTTTATGTGGGGCTGCCTGTTTCCTTTTTTTCCTTAGAAGCAAGATCTGAACTATTCTCTGGGACCAGGACTCACAGTTCAGATCGGACCATGGACCTCGGTTTAGCTGAGGACCATTTCTCCAGGCCTATGGTGAGTAAAGCTTTCGTCTTCGACTGTGAGTTCTTACAGGAAATTTTCTTGGAATATCTATGTTGAGTCAAACTCTCGCTCTATTTACTTTTTACAGGGTTCTTTTGTGGCATCGGACATTGAACAGCTGAAACTGGCCATAGAGGAGTGTAAAAAGCTGATCTTGGAGCTGCCAGAGCATTCAGAGAGACAGAAGGACACAGTAGTGAAACTTATCCACCTTCGCCTCAAACTTCAGGAACTCAAGGTTTAGAATTGAATCCATCTGTGTCTGATTAAGCTAACATGGTGTGATTATTCTGTAATCTTCATTTGACTATTTGCGTCATCATAATTAAATTAAAGTTTGTTATTTACAGTCTTGGGTCATGCAGGACAGTGAAATCATTGATTTATTGTTTTGTGCATCAGTTTGAGCTCTGTTCTTTGTGTAACGACTTACTTTCACAAGTTCTGTTTTTCATGGTCCTAGTAGTTTATTTTGCTGCTCTATTCTTTTTCGATTATTGTAAACTGGAGGTTGAGGGTTGTCATTCCCATTCTGTTTCAGGAATGACTGTCCTGCAACATAAGACTTATTAAAACACCTTAAAAGAAATTAGTGCAAGTTGGTGGTGATCTTTGTTGACTCCGTTTTGGCATTTTTGTCCCGTTTTAAGGATCCTGAGGAGGAAGAGCCAAATCTGAGGATTGTACTGGAGCACCGCTTTTCCAAGGAAAAGAGCAAAAGTGTGAAACAGACCTGTGACAAGTGTAGCACAATCATCTGGGGCCTTATCCAGACTTGGTACACCTGCACAGGTGGCACATATTATACAGTGTATTTGTCTGATATATATATATATCAAATATAAATATATATATATATATATATATATATATATATATATAATGTTTTAAGTGTTTAAGTGCACATAGTTTGTACATTCTCAAAATATAATACACAAACTTCCACATCCATACTGTCATGTTTGTGTGTTCCTTTGAGTCAGTTTTGTAATTTATTAATTTGGTAGTGGTGAGGACTAATTTTTTTCCTATCCCTGCCTTCTTTCAGGTTGCTATTATCGTTGCCATAGTAAGTGTATGAACATGATCACCAAGCCCTGTGTCAGGTCAAAGGTCAGTCACCAGTCTGAGTACGAGCTCAGTATTTGCCCTGAGATTGGACTGGACAGGCAAGACTACCGTTGTGCAGAATGTCGCACACCTATTTCACTGAGTGAGTTCAAATCCACATCGCCAATCTCCGATTCATTCATTTAAATGGAATACCAAGAAAACGGTATTCGAAACCCCAAACGCAATTCTACCCCTTAGTCTTAGCATTACTTCTTTACTTTTGGTTTCTCATATCTTTAAGGAATAGAGACAAAGTGGTCATCTAACCCTTCAAATGGAGTGTTTTTAGATTAACACTCAAAAGAAGAATTGGGATTGGGCAGAAGTGTTTCCTCTCCAGGAATGTGCAAATAGTTGTGACTAAAGTTTCCAAACATCCATAAATTGCATAACAGATATTAATAAATACATAAAAAAAATATGAGCACAAGTATAATCTGACATACCTTTATAGCATATGTAATAATCTAAAGGCTAATCTAAATCAGAGTTTGGCTGTCATTTTATTACAGGGGGTGTGCCGACTGAAGCCAGACAGTGTGACTACACAGGCCAGTATTACTGCGGCACGTGCCACTGGAACGACACAGCTATCGTCCCAGCTCGTGTCATCCACAACTGGGAGTTTGAACCACGCAAGGTACCGTCGTCAACCACGACAAAAGACACCCAACATGCTAAAATGTTCATCTTTTCTGCCCCTGTCAAACAGGATGCAACACTGAATCTAACCATGTGAGGATTCGAGTCATTTTTTAAAAATTCACATTTGCCCTTGTTGAGTCTTCAATTCTCCCGTTGTGTATTACACAAGCTTAAAATAAACCAAAAGCGAGCATTCCGCTCATTATAAATGTTAAGGTCAGTTAACATGTCATGAGTAGTGCTACAGAGACTGTGAAAAATTTCATTGTGTGGTAGTTGGGGAGCTTTTTTCCCAAGGGAATTCAGTTTGATGTTTACACAATTAGCATGATTAAATTACATACCCACTGGGATAAAATCACCTCCTTATAAAAGCCAGCCAGCATTCAATCGAGATGTGATAAAGATTGTGATTCTTTGTCATATGATGCATATTGAGGTATTCAGGCCATCCACCAGTCACAGTGTGACTGTACTGGTTTTGAAAAACTGTGAGAATGTGTGTTCATTTTAGCATCTTCAACCAAAGTGTGTTTTACCAGCAGGTCTCTTTTTCAGGTTTGCCGCTCTTCAATGCGCTACCTGGCTCTGATGATGTCACGACCCGTGTTAAAGCTGAAAGAAATCAATCCGCTGCTGTTTAACTTTGTGGAGGAACTGGTTGAGATCAGGGTTTGTAGTTGAATCTTTAAATACGCGGTAAAGGCCGTTGTTTTGTGGAGCTGTTCTTCTAAGTCATCCATAGTTCTTTTACAACAATTATTTTATCCTTTATAACACTGAACAGGTTTCATTTGGTCTGTTGTAGTCACAAGTATTGAGGAAGGTAATCTGTGTTAAGTTACTGCTAAAAGCTGTGGTCGTGCTTTCTGTTACAGAAACTCCGTCAAGACATTCTGTTGATGAAACCCTATTTTATTACCTGTAAGGAGGCAATGGAGGCTCGCCTATTATTACAGGTCAGCATCGCTATACAAACTCGTTCCATGATGCAGTTAGTTCGTGTAGCATCAAAATATGTATACTGGCGTCATATGGCTTCATGTAACCTGGAAGAAATATGTTACAACACCGCCACCTCGTGGTGACAGGTGAGTTTTAGTTTTACGGGTTCCTCATCACATTGACACTACAGTATATTTCTTAGTATACATAAATAATATAAATTTGACTTGAGTTCATATTTAGTATTAGTTCAGATACTGTGATTTTACCAAAATTGATTTATGATCATTGATTTGGTCATTTAAATAATGCAAATTGATGTTACATACAGGTATATGTCTGTGTAGGTTCTGTTATCCAGGTCATAGTTATCCAAAGCTAGTTTCTTTAACACAAAGTCTCTTGGATGAGAGGCAACACGTGATTTATATTTCCTCAATAAGATACGATCCAGTGTTATGCAGCTTGCACACTTTTTGTTCTTTTGTAACTTTTCTTTTAAATTGGTCTTGCACGTTTCCTCCTCCAGCTACAAGACCGGCAACACTTTGTGGAGAACGATGACATGTATTCGCTACAGGATTTGATCGACATCTCCAGCGGCCGACTCAGCTGCTCTCTCACTGAGATCCACACCACCTTTGCAAAGCACATTAAACTAGACTGTGAGGTGAGCTGATACTTGACACACAAAGAGTAATTCTTAATTGGAAGCTCACAATGTAACCTTGTAGCCCTTACAATAACGTGATTCACTAGTTAGTTTTCTTTCTGAATAATTGGCTGTTCTTGAAAGTGATCTGAAATGCAGTTTTTGCTTGACACAACAGTATATACAGTATATTCTTCCCATGTCGATCTTGTGAAGTCAGAATTGGTGTGTGTGTTAGCTGTAAGTAGAAATATGTAGGACCCCTGAAAACCCAACTTTCCGTCTTGTGTGTTTGTTTATGTGCAGCGTTGCCAGGCCAAAGGATTTGTGTGCGAGCTTTGTAAGGAAGGAGACATCCTGTTCCCTTTTGACAGTCACACCTCAGTCTGCCACGAGTGTTCTGCTGTCTTCCACAGGTTAGTCCGTGTACTTATGTAATCAAACACCTCAGAACCAAAATGGGCTGCTCTGGTCTGTGTGGAGCTACTAGTAATCCCAGTAATGTCCCTTTGATGGGGAGTGACACGTCTGAGACAAGGACAGATGTGATGGAGTACCTCAGGGCTTTCATAGTCATGGTCAGCTTTACTCACAGGTGCTGATTCAGCTTTTTCTTTCAAGCCTGCCCAATGTTGAGGAAGGTTAAAGATTTTAACTTTTAGTCTCCACTGGAATTTTTTTAATTTACTGTTGAAGAGCCTAACACTTCATTAAAATAGAGATCAGTCTTTCCTTTGCTTTCTCTTTGTCTCTAAAAGAAATGTAAAAGAAATGATTTGAGAGTGAAAGAGAGGACAAAGCGGACCACTGCATGTTTATTTAAGCTGCAATGAAAGTTTTAATAATGCTGATTGTCATTTACCCATCTGCCCAAATCCACTGTTTACTTGGAAGTTTGGACCCACTTGTTATTGACCAGCCTCTCTTGTGGCAGTGGGTCCTCAACCTTTGACACGATAAATGTTTTAACAGAGCTCACACTGTATCACTAAATGTTGCTTGAGGATTTCTGCCCTACCCTTACATTGTGTAGAATTCAAACCACTAAATATATTGCTTAAAAAAAGTTTTGGTTTCGTTATTTGTCTCTTTAGAGATTGTTACTATGACAACTCCACAACATGTCCTCGCTGTGCCCGAATGACTGAGCGCAAGCAGGATGACGACGTGAAGGATGCCTGACTGTAGAAGATCTCCTGATATTACTGATGCTGCACTTTGCCACATTTTCTGTTCTACTTGATCAAAAAGGTCTGATAGAAGACGAATGTTTCATTATTGTCTTTGTGCTCTTTTGTGCATATGATTATACTGCAATGTCTTTATCTTTCTGTGCACTATGTATTAAGCAGGGTGCTAAGAAACCCGACTGAAATTGACACACACATATATTTTATATCTGACTTTTTAATCCATACTGAATTTGATGTACTGAACACTGTTTGTGTGAGTGCTTTGTGTCTATGTGTGTCTTGTATAAATGTTTTAAATAAATGCCCTACACAGGGAAAAGCCACCTAATCAGCCGGTGATTATGCATGCAGGAGTTTAGATCAATTTACCAGCCTTATGCTGCCTACATTATCGAAGAATACTGAACATACTCAAATCAAGATTATCGTACATGAAACAGTTTTCACTTTTAGCTTCCATATGCATGCTTTTATTTTGAAAATGAATTCAGAAAGGCAGTATATATTCAATATCTGACCAAAGCATGCATTACAAGTACAGTCTAAAAAGGAGTCATTATTTACCAAAAAAGAGCAAATGAACTAGAGGGTTAACTTTTATTTTTAATCATTTGTTCGGAACTGTAAACTTATTGTAGTCGGTCTGATCTACATTAAGTCCGGTTCAGTCTAGTGCAGTGTGTTGCAAACAGATGTGAATACTTGTGAACATGTGTGCACCTAAAATTGTCAGGTTACATACAGCTGTTATCCAAACATCTTCACACACTTAGTACCACGTGAATGATTTCAGTCTTAAAATAACTTCAGAATTTTTTTTTATCCACAGGTGACAAATATGTAAAGTGACACTTGCTAATGTGTAAATGTTGACCTCAATTATTTGTTTTAAAATAATTAGTTTTGACTATGCTACTTTTCAGCATGACATACTGTGTTTTTTGTTTTTTTGTTTTTTTTCTTTGTTAAGTAAAAGTAATGCCGTAATAGAAAACATGTCAGAGTAGCATGAATAAAGTAATGAAGTGCATTAAATCAAGTGTGGTGTTCAATTCAAGTAAAACCTCTGGATCGATTATGTCCCCAGATGTATGGATTACTATTTGAAACTTATCCTGATTGTGATCAGGATTAGTCAGGGACGACCCCATCCCTCTTCCCACTGCAATGGAACATTAATCGCCAGTTACAGTATTTCAATCCAGAATCCTTGACGTTTAAAGTAAAAAAAATCGGGTTTATTTGGGACGTCTGTATCTGCAGAATCCACGATTTTGCGGATCCAAAGTGTTGGAGGTAAACTGATTAGACGTCAGGATATCAGCCAATCAGAGGCGGAGGTGGGCGGGGACTGTGTCGCACAGGACTTGTTGATGCTCCAGGATCCACCGGTGTGTCCCGGAGAGGTCCTGCGGCAGGATGGCGGTGTTCATCCCCCGGGGCCGCGCTGGGTACATGCGGACTTGGAGCAGAGATGTCGCTATTTCAGCGTCCTTCCGCTCCAGAGGCGCACTCACACCGGTATGGTATTGTTCTGCTCTGCGCATTCCAAACTATTTAACGTGAAGTTTTGAGTGTGTGATGGACATCAGTGTGTCAGGAGTTGAGCAGAACACGGTGTCCTCGGTCCGGACGACCCCCCCACTCTGTAGTTTGGGTAAACTCTAAACAGATCATTTATCGCGCTGTTTGTTTACGTGATATTTTCCTCGGAGGAATGGGGGGCGTCTTTCTGTTGTTTCCGTCCTTTACGTTTATTGTTTATGCTAAAACTCAGTGGATAATAAAGCTGGAATCGGAACTTTTGTTTGCAGTGTCACAAAATTACCAATCTTTATTTTTGTGTATTATTTATTTAAATTAGTATATACTGTACTTTTAAAAGGTGTTGGATACCCAAGTAAACACCGTATGTCCAAATGGCTTTTCTTCCCCACTGATGTAATGACTTGATTAAAGTGGGGTAACACTGACCCAGACCAGCATAATGACGTCATAATTAGGTTTTATGTGTTGTTTGTGTGTTGTTTTTGGCGTTATTTCAGAGGACAACACTGATCCGTAGAAAATCAGGAGGTTTATATAAATGCAGTTTCCTCTTCACCCGGTTGCTCAACTTCATCAAGCCACGAAGAGGTAACACACCTTTTATTATGCAACAGTTGAACATGCACCATAACCTAAAGCTTTCTCGGGTTCATATGATCCATTTTTTAACCATACTTGTGATCTGTATGTTTTTGCTGATGAACTTGTTTAGGTTTTGAAAAGTTTTTCCCAGACAGAGAGAAAAGCGCTGGCGTCAACAAATCAGCCAGAGGTTAAGTCTGAAGCAAAATCTGCAAAATCTCCAGTGGTTTTTGTGTTTCCTCTGGCAGCGGATATCATGTTTATTTCTGTTGTAATGTAGAAGAAAATACCAGAGAGAAAGAATCCCATGGAAGAGAAAGGCAGGATGCAAATGGTGATGAGGAAGAGCGACAAAAAGGAGGAAAAAAGGAGCAGTCACATTGGTGGGCGCGCTTTAAGGTGCATCTATCTTCAAATCAAATAGATATCGTTATCATTAAAATCCAACCACAACACCAGTGATACTGAAAGGTCTCTGTCTTATTGTCACCTATTTCTTCACAGGATGAATTTCCATGGGACGAACAAGCATCTCAGAACATAGCCTTTGGTTTGGCAGGCATGACCTCAGCCTTTTTGTACTTTTACTTCCGAGAGACAGGGTTCCAGATCACCTGGAAGATCTTCTTAGAAAACTACTTGAATAAGGGATTGGTAAGAGGACGAGTATGTTTCTTCAGGTTTCTTCAGGGGGGTTTCTCACTTTTGTTTAATTGTTTTCTTGTTTGTCTTTGAGTAGGATTGTTCAGTAAGTTACAGAGACATCTTCAACCTCATACTGGCAATGTTAAACCGAGAAGTAAACAATGACTTCCTCATGAAAATCTGATCAAGCGATCTGGTGGTCCATAATGTTTAAAACTACTGGATATAATTTGGGTAATTTGATATTGTTAGATAACAAATAGTAATGTTATTGACTGGTGAAGAAGAGGAACTTATAGCGGAAAGTTCTGATTTGGTTTGATTTTATCTGCAAGTGCTTCTGCGCTAAATCCAAATTTTACACCAGTTTTACAATGAGTGTAAAATGTTTTTTCTCAAATAAATATCAAACTTATTGCAACTTCGATGTGATTCTAACATCTAGGGATAGGTTTTTCGTCATATGTCATATGATGAGGGTCAGTCTGTCATGGGACTTTTTCTTTTGAATGCAATGGCTTCAAAGGAGAGCTGAGCTGCTCTGGTGGGGGGTCGGGCTCTCACTGATGTCTGGTTTGTTCCTCCAACCATGTGAAGACGTGGCCTGTTGTGCTGTCTGTGCAGGTGGACCACCTGGAAGTCGTCAATAAGCAATATGTCAAATTTACTCCTCTCCACGGAATGAACTCATCGGAAGTGGTTAGTCACTAGAAAATGCTATCCTGTTCTTCAATGATGTTTAATTTACCGTCATCCAAAAAAACAGCCCATCGTTGTGAAGCTGAATGACTCTTAGAAACACACACATACTCCTCTGTTATACTAGTGATGCATCATTTTCCTGAGTAGAGAACATTGTGGCCCCAATTAAGAAATAAGGGATCATTTTCAAATGTTGTTCAACAATAATATTATTTGACCAAATATTAACATATAAATCTTACTCAGTGTCTTTCTTAGTTTTTTCCTTGTTTTCTCACTAACTTTTGATTTCGAATGACAACAGTATAAAACCCATCCAGCTGTCATGCTAATAAGAGGCTATGAAGTGCTATAATTTCAACAAACTCAAATATTCAAGGTTTTAAATTAACTTGTATCTTGAAGAGGATGATAATATTAGTCACCATAAGCTACTGACTCTTCCCAGCAGAGTAAAACTAACAGAAAAAGCACTGGTTGCACTGAAATGAGTGATGGTGCCATGGAATGATATTTTTTGTATGATATTATTCTTTCAAGAAGTTACATAGTCATGTTTTCATGCACCACATGTTTTCTGTTCTCCTTATGTTTCAGAGCTACTTGTGGTTCAACATTGGCAGTGTTGAAACATTTGAGCGTAACCTGGAGATGGCTCAGCAAGAAATGTATCCTGACCCCATGCAGAGAGTCTCTGTGCTCTACAGCAGTGAAAGAAACGAGTGAGACTTTCACCTCTAACCTTGATATTGATGCTTCATATGTGTTTGGAATTTTCTTCTGTTGATTTTTGCTTCTCTGTCTCCCCATAGCCCACTAATTATCAGCATTCTTTCGGCCCTAATGCTGTTTGGATTTGTGCTTTATGCCTCACGGAGGGGACCAATGGCAGGAAGTCGTGGTGTCTGGGGAGAAGGAAACCCCATGAACATGAGTGAATCTAATGCAAGGATAATAAAAGCTAATTTTGGTGTTCAATTCAAGGACGTCGCCGGCTGTGAGGAGGCCAAACAGGAGATTATGGAGTTAGTGAACTTTCTGAAGAACCCCCGGAAGTACCAAGAACTCGGAGCCAAGATCCCAAAGGTGTGTCATACTGTTTCTCATATATTATGGTCTCGACACAGGAATTCTTTTAGTCGATGAGATATTTTTGCTTTCATTAAGAATATGAGCAAAAAAAAATAAATCAAGTTTTAAAGTATTCACTGTATCACTAGTAGGGATCATTATGTACACCTTTGTTTCAAGGCAGCGTTGTTATGTGGTCCTCCTGGCACTGGTAAGACGTTGTTAGCCAAGGCTACTGCTGGAGAGGCCAGCGTCCCTTTCATCACTGTCAACGGCTCAGAGTTCCAGGAAGTGTTTGTTGGTGTTGGACCAGCAAGGGTCAGTACCGGAGAAATGATGACTAGGCACGAGAAATTCCACCATTATCTGGGTTAAACCAGAACTGACATGTCTTACAGGAGTTTATAAACTCTGAAGTTTGATCAGATGAAATACAAAATAACTGTTTTCATGTAATTTGAGTAAGATAAACTTTCAGAGAACTATTTTTTTTTTAATGAAATTGAATTCATTCAGACGTGTGATGAGGACAATCATTCACCATCAATATGGATGTTGATCATTTTTATCCAGACGATTCTTGTTTCTTGAAAGTTACACTACGTGTACCAGAATCAGGATTCGGAATAATAAGTCACTCAATCCCAATCCTGTCAACACAATAACATGTCTGAAAAATTAGAATTGTGATTTCTTTTTGTTCTGTCCCATTTTAGATCAGGAATATGTTTGCCAAAGCTCGCAAAAATGCCCCTTGCATTCTTTTTATTGACGAGATTGATGCAGTGGGCAGAAAGAGAGGCAGCGGGAGCTTCGGAAATGACAGCGAGCAGGAAAACACCCTCAACCAGTTGCTTGTTGAGATGGATGGTATACGTTCACATTTGTGTTTGTCAGCATTCGAGCCTCCCCCCGTTCCTGCTGGAGTGTATCTTGAGATGTTTTCCGGCTATCTATTTTTATTGCCATTGCAGGGTTCAACAGCAACACTGATGTGGTTGTTCTAGCTGCCACCAATCGTGCCGATGTCCTGGATCCCGCTCTGATGAGGCCTGGACGCTTTGATCGCCACGTATACATCGGTAGTTTGTAGTATTTATTTGCCTGGAGACCCGAAAGCATGTTATTTATCTTTAATTCACACTCCATATGTCTAAATGTACAGGATATCTACATTCATTATGATTCATATTTCCTAACATTATAATTATTTGATGATTGATAAACTAGTAAACTGCTTTATTATAATTAATATAATTCATATACTTACATACTTACTGTACTGTATGGCTCCTTTACAAATTGGATTCAAGCCTATTACATTTGCTTCTGTTCTTTTTTGTGTGTGTTTGTTGACTTGATGTTTCATTAAAATCATGGGTCTGTGCTGTGTTTCATCTGTGGGATGAAATAGTGGATCGTTCCCTGTCCAGTAAAATCTAATTTTGCCTTGTGCCAGCAGTGATGGAAAACCAGCAGCAGGGCAGTTTTCTCTTTGACAAACAACACCGGGTCAGAATGTGACAGCTGGCTTTCTTTTAAACAAGGATCAGACAAATCGAGGCCAGTGTGAGGCACTGGATGCACCATTAGCTCTTGTGATGTTGATTCTTACAGCTTGTCTTGCATGCTAACAGTATGGCTCAGATAGAGGTATTGTAACTAAAATAGAAAAACAATTTCTTATGCAAAAGCTTTTTTGTCCAATTGCTGGAAACATTTTGGCCTCTGATAGAAGAAATTGCTGCACTTGTGACTGAAACGAATGCATTCCTTGTTGAATAACTGTGAGGAGATGGTTGATGGATGGATCCATTCACCAAAGGCAGAACACTGACTGGGGTGATATAATGATGCCATTGCTGCCTCATGCCACTTTAAACGGTACCATCTACTTCAATCAACCAGGAAATGTTCTCATAGGATTAGCAGTCATGTTTATGTGGCAGATTCTGATTTATTTTTTTGGCGATGTAACTCCTTACTGTTCATGGATGCTTGAATCCATTTGAAAGACTCTACGTCAGGTGGTGGTGGTGTCTTTACTTTGTTCCCTAATGAATATCATCCCTTCTTCCCATCTTATACGTTATCTCTCAGATAAAGGTCTGGATTTTTATTGAAATGTAAAGCCAATTACTTCCAGTTATAGAGCAGAGCTTCTTTTTTTTAATCCCCACTGGCCTATTACGAAATCAGTCTTATCTGATAAAGTTGAAGAATAAAAAAAGATTAAAAAGATCCAGAATCTACATCCAAACCAGGATCTGGTTTTGAGTTTAATAAACTCTTCATCGGTCTGAGATTCATCCCAACGTAAATTTTTTATTGAAAGCCTTTTGAGGCATTCTACAAACAAACCAATGCAGTATTGTCAAAGAAAAGTCTCTGGTTTCCCTTCAGTCAAACCAAAATCGTGCCAAAGATGCAATTATCATGCCTTTATAAGTTTTGTCACATCCAAGTGAAGAATCTCACTCAGTAACTCAAAATGAACTGAAAGGATTTGACCCACCATTGATCTTCAGGCTGTAGTCATGCATTTTAACTACGGTGCGTCCTCGGCTCGATGTTGGTGATTCTGATGCCAGACGCTTTACTTAGTCTAGAGTTGATCATGTGAACTCATTGAGCAGAATTTTCCTGCTTCAGACCCTGCAGAAGCTGGTGATGTGGATAATTAATATTTGATCAGTGTTTACTTATAAACAGTGTTGCGTCATTATGGGCCTAATTTTATCAGTGACATTTGCCTGCAGAGATTTGGGTTTAGGTCTTCTAATAAGATTATCAGTGATGCAGAAACCATTTTTGACATCATACTTGCCTGTGAAAACTGTTTTTCCCTGCTAGAACTAATCCCTTTGTGTGTTTCTTTTCTTTTTTTCATAGCCCCCCCTGATATTAAAGGCAGGTTATCCATCTTTAAAGTGCATTTAAGACCTCTGAAGTTGGATTCCAGTGTAGAGGTAGAAGATTTGGCCAGGAGGCTAGCTGCACTTTCCCCAGGTTTTACTGGTGAGAATGAGATGTGTACTCGTGTTCGCACAACTACAGTAGTTGATATAATAGCTGTCTTTCTATTTGCTGCCTGTCTTTGTTTGTCTAACTTGTTGTTGTTTTTATGTCTCAGGGGCTGAAATCGCTAATGTGTGCAATGAAGCTGCTTTAACAGCTGCACGTCACCACCACCAGCATATCACTGTGAAGCACTTTGAGCAGGCACTGGAGAGAGTGATTGGAGGCGAGTTAACAGCCACAGGCACACACTTGACATTATGGCAGTATTCATACAACGACTATTGGATGTGGTTTAAACACACTGATAAATTTGATAGTTAAAGCAATAGCCTTGAAATGGTGAGTTGTGATTCATTTTGCTCATACACTGTTAGTACTGTATATTATAGCTTAATATATAATGAAACTTCCTTGAAAGGATTTGAATGTACTGCTCTAACAGTCTGATTTCATGTATTACACGATGAAATCTTGAGCCTAAGCATCGACCTAAAGACGTAATACTCAGCCGTACAGTATCTACTGTATTCTTGAAAAATATAAAAGCGTGCCGTGCCGTTTGACATCTTGCATTGATTTCAGGTGTGGAGAAAAAATATCACACATTGCAGCTTCCAGAGAAGACTACAGTGGCGTACCATGAGGCGGGACATGCTGTGGTGGGTTGGTTCCTAGAACATGCAGATCCCTTGCTAAAGGTAGGCAGACCGTTTCTTAACTTGTCCTGTCAGTATCTTTCTCCAGCATTTGTATATCGGTCGGATTATAATGTTCTCCCCAGGTGTCCATTGTTCCCAGAGGGGAGGGACTGGGCTATGCACAGCACCTGCCTAAGGAACAGTACCTGTTCTCCCAGCAGCAGCTGTTTGACAGAATGTGTGTGATGCTGGCGGGTCGAGTGGCGGAGCAGGTTTTCCTACGTCAAATCACCACCAATGCACAGGATGACCTCAGGAAAGTCACACATTCTGCCTATTTACAGGTAATCATTAGAGGACACATGCCAGGAAGCTGGTTTGAATTGAATCACCTTTGTGCATCATTTGAATGACAGTTCTCACTTTTATTCATATTTAGGTTTTACAGTTTGGAATGAATGAGGCGGTGGGCCAGGTGTCCTTTGACATCCTGCAGCACTTTGACCAGGCAGCTGAAAAACCCTTCAGTGAATCAACAGCGCAGCTTGTAGATGAGGAGGTGCGCTCGCTCATAGATGCTGCTTTCCAGAGAACGCTTCGTCTTGTCACCGAAAAGAAAGAAATGGTGGAAAAGGTTGGAACTATTTGGAAGTACTACTTCAAAAAGAATGATGAAAATCACGATTGGGGAGATGTCCAGAGTAAGAGTCCTGTGCTTATGCAAGGCTCAACATGCTGCCCCCCATTCATGAATGTTGAGGTGGACTTACTTTCACCTAACGTTTCATGATAGTTATACTGTAATTATTGATGATAGCCACATTAACATGCTACCTATGTATTATTATTATTATTATTGTTGGTTATGTGTTATAGGTGGCAAAACATCTGCTAGAGAAGGAAGTTCTACACAAGTCTGACATAGTGGAGCTACTGGGAACTCGCCCCTTTCAAGATACATCTTCATATGAGGACATTGTTGAAGGCCTGGGGGAGTTGGAGGAAGACACCCCACTGCCTGAAAGGCAAAATAACTGGAGCAATTACAAAAGAAAAGAAGAAGATCCCCCACAGAACAGACGTAGCAAATCAGCTCTTGTAGAACTGTAGTTTACGCACACACACACACGCACGCACACACACACACACACACACACACACACACACACACACACACACACACACACACACACACACACACACACACACACACACACACACACACACACACACACACAGCCTGTAGATGTGTAAATAATGGAGAGATGGTGGAGTGAAGGGCAGCCGCATGACAGCACCCTGTAAATATCTTATCTGGGTCAGGAAAGATTTTGATCAAAAGGCTGAAAATAAATGAGATGTCATTTAGTTTTCGAATGGGAATCCAAGTTTTCTGTTTTGTTTCTGGAGGAAGAATAAGGTGTTTTATACTTTTTGGGGCTTTTCAAGTCTTTCTTCACCCTGATATAACATTCCAGGAACAATGAGTCCATTGAGTTCTTCTTGTCTCTCAGTAAAGACAGTAAACTCCTCTTATTGGATTAAATATACTGTAGGTTTTCTCCCTGATGTCACTTATGTATATGGGTCAGTGGTGATGAAGACATGTGTGGCTGTTGATGTGTGGGTAGTTCAGGGGAAACATGAAATGTGTTGAGTAAATGTGATCCACAGCTAAAAGCTAATTAACTTAACATGTAGCATTCTCGTTTCCTGTATTTGAGAATCATTCCTGCCATTGTTAACATTTTAACATAAATGCTTGAACCAGTGACAAAGCAGGTTTGATATGAAAGGAACCTCTGGTAGCAGTATGAGCAATGGTGGCTATTTTTAGGAATGTGAACTGGTTGAACGACGTTTTTTTTTAATACTACTGTATAATGATCCCTGTAGGGAAATAATTTTTACACTCATATATTCCAAACACACACACACATACAAAGGGCCTGTTCTTGTTTTCCTTACCTTGTTAATGAGTTTCCATGTAAATTGGAAAGAATGAAGGTAGAGTGGCGGGCAGCCCCAGAGCCTAGCTCAAGGGCACCTCAGCAGCAAACAGGAGATGAACTGGCACCTCTCCAACTACCAGTTCACATTCCACACTTCTTGGTCCATGCTGGTTTTGAACTGACCACCCTCCAGTCCCAAAGACAAGACCTAGTGGACCCAGTTCCTACCGCCTCCTTGACCGATATAACGCAGGGATATTTTTGTTCAGTGCCAAAAAAGTGATGAGTAGCAGCTTGTAAATACATTCTAGTGTTCATTGTGACTGCTTTACAAAATTGCTGATTTTGCTTGATAAATATCAATCAAGTTTTATGTGAATAGCGCTTAATCATGGCAACAGACATTTCAAAGCGCTTTGACAGTAAGTAGCCCTTTTAACATTTAAAGGATTGACATTTTGGTGTCAATCAACCAGACATTCACTGGTGTGTTTTTGTTAAAACCAATACTGTTGTGATAGATTTGCCTCTGGTAGTGAATGTTCTGATATCAATTGAATTTAAAGACGATGTTGCCTTGATCCGCTTCAGCAAAGATCCATTTAAAATGTAAGTTCATTGTACGTGGCAGAAATGCCTATCTGGTAAGTGGTGAATAAGTAACACAAAATAATCACTTTTTCAATACATCTTTATTCTCTCATTCCATTATCACTTTTTCATCGTGTCACAGCGTTCAGTATTATTGGCACTCCCGGTACAAACAAGTGAAACATGAGATAAAGAAATCAAGTAATAAGCTGTAATATTTGTGTAAATGTCTTTTAAAAATCAATTAAAAAATGTTGGCACTTTGATGCATTTTTGGCATTCATGCAAAGCTTAATGAAGTCCACTTGAATAAGACTTAACGCTCCTTTGACTCATAACTGCTTCAAGTATTTCCCACTCTTCACTTTCATCTTTATATAATTTTTTTTAAATATTTGTAAAAATTCTTTAAACAAATTTTGAACAACATTGAATTTGATTATGCATGAGTGGATCGCTTTGCTCGCTACTTGGTCTGTTTATCTTAAATGTCATCGGAACCAAAGGCCAGTAATCCTGGATGGCGCTGAGAATGTAGTTCATTGAGAGAAGTGCATATTGTATAATCGGGCAACTCCACTTGCAACACACATTTAAATGAAGGTGTGACGGATGTAAAGAGCACCGCCTCACTTGCCTCCACTTTCAGTGCCCACATCATCTTAAGAGGAGGAAAAAAACCCTGTTACGTTATCAAGCTGAAAGACAATGAGAAAATAGCCTCAGACTTTGGATTTATGTCAATAAATCTGTATTTAAAATCACTGTTCTGGTAATTCAGTGTGAATCCCAGTACCTGACCTCGTGAAAAGCGGGACCATAAGCTGTGAACACAGTTAAGAGACTGATACCTACATCCAGGCTATTCTCTTTCTATCTACCCTGATAGATAATTACTCTATCACCACCTTTACAGCCTGTCAAAGTTTTACCCTGTCTGTCACTCAGGAATGAAGCCTAAGAATCCCCTGACAGCCCAGAACCGTTGTGAGACGAACACACTGATTGTATGTTTGAGCGGAAGAGGGAAAAAGCGAGGAAAGCGAAAGAAAGAAGGAGAAGGAGAGTATGTGTCTTGCACATTGTCCAGAGTTCAATGCCATGAAATGCTGTATGGATGCACAGTGGCGGATGTGGAGGGGGGGACCCATGTTGGTTTGACTTTGTAGATGTGTCTGTCTGCCACTCCGTTTTCTCTCTGCGATCTGCCATCACGGCTGCTTCGGTCTCTCCAGCTTCGTTACGGGATCCGGGGTGTCCGAGTCACTGTGGTGCTTTCTCTCTCGGGGGGGCTCGGCTTTGCTGCAGCGCGTCCAGGAGGGAGAGCGCATGTACCCTCCTCTGGGCAGCGCAGGCTGGTGAGAACCTGGAGACCCAACACACAACTTGTTACCCAGAGGAATCTTTAAAGAAATATCGAGGCCACACAGGAGACCAGACAACGTTTTCATTTTCAGCTCATTTCTCTCCTTGACACTCTAAAATTACAACTGATCTCCAACTCAGGGAACGTTATAGACTCTAATTTATCTGTAGAATTTAATATAGGTCTGAAAATATTTAAAGATCCACACAAGGATGATATTTGTGCAGTTTTACAGGTCTGTCAAATACATTCTTCCTTCCATCCATTGTTACTTTCAAATTAGATACTGCACTAGATTTCTTCTTAGCTTTTCTGGGCTCCCAGAGAGATGTGACACCCCCAGGCAAATGGATGTTCTAGCTTTCAACTCCTTACTACTACTACCAAGACTTCTCTATGAGAGCTCCCTCCAGTACACTGCGCTCAGTGATACCTCAGGCGTTGTGAAGCTACAGAAGATAAAATATTCACCAAGAGGAAACTCGGACAGGCACCGTAATAAGTGTAAATTCTTATCCCCTGATAAACACCACCGCTCCCTCCCTTTTCCCCTAATTTGCTCATTTATTTTTACACATTAATTTTCCTTTAATTAGAATTTTTAATTTGATGTTTTTCATTTTGTTGTACAATGTAAAATAGCTGCAAGCAGCATGTCCAGTACATTGAGATGTACAGTATTATACTTAAACACTTATTGTAATGTTTCAATGCTTTAGCTTTTAATTTCTCGTTGTAAAACACACATTAAATGTTAATTCTATTACATGCTTCTAATATAAAAATATTCATTAATAAAGGAAATCACTCTGTACAGCTGTCATGTTTTAACACATTGACCTTGTGGTAATGTTTACTGACCTCATTTAACACATACATCTGCATCTCCATCTGCTCAGGGCATTCCTTAGGTCGGCTCTTAGAAACTAAAGTGCAGCTACTGCTTGCTTTCTTCCAAGGCTATCATAAACCCGAGGAGGAATACTCATCTTTGAAATAATGCTTATAAAAGTAATACAAAAGCATTAAATAGTACAACAAAATATATAATCTCTGCTGAAAGATGCCACAATGTGGTCAGCAGTCAGAGACTGCAGCATCCCCGCGAAACCCCTGACCTAAACATTTTGTGCCTCTGGCTTTCTGAAAATGTTGCTTTTTCGTTTTGTGATTATATCTCACCATGTTTCAGGGAGGCGTACCTAAGAAGATCTAAGAGTGAACATTTAAACTTGACCTAGTTTTTCAAGGGCGAGGTTGTGATCTCATTTTCATCCCCTTGTCTCCCTGAATATAACACCTTTTTGTTTCATCTTTCTATCTTATCCAGTTCCTGACATACGTGCAAAAAAAATGTACAAAAGTTGACATTTGACCTTGACCTAGTTTTCTCAAGATCAAGGTCATCATCTCATTTCCATCCCCTTTGCCGCCTGAGTAATGTGCTTTTTGTTTCATCTTCATCAGCAACGGTTGTGAAGATATTTGGTGGACGGACGGACGAACACACGAACACTGACAATTACAATTCATCACCGCTTCGGCGGGATGTAATTAGTCATGCAGAAATATTTGCAGTTCCACTTTTAAACACATGAGGGCAATGTCTAACCAGCCAGGAGGAGCAAAGAGCAACAGAGGAAATGACTCTTGGGGGTCTACATTAGTGCAGTGTTGGTTCTCCTTCATGAAGGTTATTCCTGGCTAATATATCTCCCTAAAGACACACCCGTATCCTTACACCCATTACAGACTGACAGACAGGAAGGAAGAGGCGGAAAAGATCTCTGAGAAGGTTAACAGCATCTTTAGTGGGTTTTAGCAAAGACAACGGCCTCCTCTGCAATGTACCCATGGTGTGTGTGTGTGTGTGTGTGTATGAGACAGGTGTGGTATTTTTCCATCCCTGTGGTGGATTATTCACTGCTTTTTTTGTGTGATTTTTTTTTTTTTACATTTAATGAAGAATCTAATATTAAAACCTGAAAACACACAGTGGAGAATATTTACACATCCAGGAGGTCAAACAGTCACCTCCACCCAACACAGGTGTTCTCTTATTGTCTCCATCTTGTGTTTTCTACATGATAACCCACAGCTTCTCGTGCCCAGTGCTTCTAGCACAGGCCATTGGCATTTGAAAACTGGGGCAAGTGTTTAAATAATTAAACAATAATTTATAACATTTATAACATTTATAACATTATAACAAATGTGGATTGAACCTAAAGGTAGTGAGATACACTGACCTTTAGTTCCTTTTTTGTGGAACGCCTATATGAATTGGTGGTCCTGTCATCCTAAAACAGCTTCTGGAAGGTCTTTAATGAGGTCACAACTTTGCAGCATCACTCCTGGATGCACCACAAGCACTAACATCACTAAAAGCTCCTATGACGGGAGTGTGAAAACATATACAGTATCCACTAGATGGCAGTGAAGTGTCAATGTTTCCAGCAAGATAATCACGATATAGGCAAGAAATAGCATAATGCTGACAATAGACTAAATGAAGTCCAAATGTGGCCCAAAGTTTCTGTACAAATTCGTTTATGCATACATCTTTAAATGAGCATCAACAAATGTTAACACGACAATGCCTGCATTCAGTGTGAATAAATTGCAAAAACAATCATACATCCATCACATGACAACTGAGACTTCTGAGTCTTCTGTCAAAGGGGAAAATTTGCTCTTATCTCTTTCTTTGAGATAGCGAATACTCCACGTGCGTTTTTAAATCTTCCAGTTGTGGTTTAGTCAAATGGGCAGTTCATAAATGGCTGGTGATGGCCAGAGGAGTTTCTTGGAAACAAATTCATCTGAAATAGTCATACAGAATCCCCAGAGGAAACAAGCACGCCACATGATTTGCTGTGTAGTAAACAACCTATGAATGGACAATGAATATCTGTTGCTGATTTTCTGCATCGCTTCACTTCCACAAAACAAATTCCTTCAAACAAAAACCAATGCTAAAAAAGAAAAAGAAAATATTATTGTATAAAAAAAAAAAAAAGCCAAGTCCCACAGAAACAGAGTGGGTGGTGATCCGCAATGTCTTCAATTAAAAACCTTAAGCACAGAGGAGGAGGCCAAAGCTGCACTGTGGTGGTTTCTCAGATATGTGGGGGAAATTAAAGCTTCACCCAGCTCGTCTGAAGAACAGATGCAAGAAACAAAGTTGACCTTTTGTTCTACAAAGAGAAGCTAATTAGTGGATGTTCTCCACTCTCTGCATCCTACCTATGAGGTGGAGCACATCAGCTGAGTACAGTTGGTTCAGCTGAGCAGGAAACAGGCTTTGGGTTTTGCTAGCTGAAAGTGAAAGAGAGGAACACGGAGATGGGAAAATGGACAATCAAGACAACAGAGTGAACTAAACAAACACGACACATGCATCCATAAAGGATGTCCTAGTGTAGTCACTAAGATTCTGATGAATGGCTTTCAAGACCTGCTTGTTTCCAGCAGGGAAAAATGAATAATTCAGGAACCCCCATTTAGCTTGAACTCAGTCACCCTCTCCTCTCCTCTCCTCTCCTGACTTCCATGTCTCCTATAAGCAGTCAGCAGTTTCCCATAGAGCTTAATGCTCATAAACCACAGTATAACTCAGTTCTACCAGATGTGCAATGTAAACGTTTCCTCTAATTATTCAAATTCACACTCTTCCTCCTTCATCCTGAACTCTGATGCTTCTATGGAATATTAAACCTATTCAATTTTACCATTTCCAGACTTGAGACATTTCCTTCAGCCACTGCAGGTGCTTCAATTTGTATCCCTCCTCTTATTATTCTGTAACGTGAGCTCAGGGTGGAAATCGGGTGATTGAATTTTTGGCTGCTGGGAATATTTTTGAAGTGACCCAGGGGAGAATCTCTTCAGGGGTCAAAAGTGAGAAAAAGACACAATAAAAGAGAACACTCAATTATATTTGTAAGGTTTTCTCAAACATGGATTTGAAAAATGCTGGTAGTTCCCTTTAACAGCTGAAAGTTTTGAAAGGAGACTGCTTGCGTATCTTTTGAAGATGAAGAGGACTTCTAAGGACACATAGCAAAACCTCTTTTCTGTTTCATTGGATTCAAAATGAGTCAAACAACAGATCTGTGCAGGAATATGAAGTCAAACTGCACCATGTGGTTCCATTTAAAGACACTGCCAGCATGCCACATGGTTTTGAACCAAACAAAGCACTTGAAATGTTTGCACCCATTTTTAATGACAGTCATAATTGTTGTCTGTCAAGTTTATTTATATATGATGATTTCAGTTCTTTTAAGCCTGAAGCCTTTACACAGAACCATAAATCCCAAATAGTCCACAATCACAACCAAGTGCACATACTTGTACTTTCACTGTTTAAACCAGTGTGACAGTAACTGTCTTGAATCAAATATTTGTGAGACATCATTTGAGCTGCGTCAGAAGTCCTTCTGAATCTATCATCGTGTCCTCACCTCTGAGCGTGAGGTGGGAATCTTACAGATGGAGGAGAGAGTCATCTGTCCTAAGGTGGGATGAGGCTCACACCTTATAAATAAAACATGGCAAAGATTTTGTGTTACCTTTTAGAGATGTATTGACCTTTAGCCAGCCTGTGCTGCTGTGATACTCATGAAGAGCAGGCTGTCTCTCCTCATTGATATGCATAGAGTACCGCTGAATCCTCTGGCTTGTATGTGACCACTGTGATGCATTTTACAGAAGCTAAACAAAATAATTTATAATTACCGTATTTTCTGCACTATAAGGCGCACCTAAAAGCCTAAAATTTTCTCATAAACCCGTAGTGCGCCTTATAATCCGGTGCGTTTTAGATATGGATTAATATTCATATTAATATTGGTGAAAATCACGATCGCTGAAAAAAAGCCGCCAGTCATGCCGCACTCCGCCACCAGAGGAGCCCCCTCACAAGGCACTCGGGCCCACGCCCCCTAACAACGGTAGTCAAGGGGCGTCACCGAAGTCCCGGCTCTGACTGAGCTGCTCTGACGGTAGAGCAGACTGTAGGAGCACCGGTGATTACGTAGCAAAACATAAGGAACTTTCAACAATTCTATTAATAAAGTTTGACTGACTGACTGATCTCAGTATTTCCTAACTATCTGGCGTCGGAAATAACCCACTTTAAACTTAATTGGTCTAAAAAATGCCATTGTACTGGAATCTGGAATGTAGTGACGGTCCATTCTATTAGTCTGTGGAAACACACGGAGAAACTGGCATAAAGGTGAATGAAAGACTGAACTTCCAGCCTTTTCTGACATTCCAAGAGCAGAGTCACTGCTAGACAAAGGTGTCAACGGTTGTGCTGCAATTGATTTACAAATGTAGTTGATATCTCTGGGGGGGCGGCGGAGGGGCGCATTCAGGCTTGTGTATTCTGTCTGCAGAGACGTGAGATTCACGGCGGTGAGACACCGACGTTAAAGTCAGTTCTAGGAGTAAAACAGCGTCATATTTGCCAGTAAATTAGCAAACTGACATTAAAAACTAGTTAAAAATTGTTTAGGACACACAGCAGCAAATAGCTGCACCTCCGACTGGACTAACGATCGATCGAAACAATATCGACTCCCAAAGCTCTTTCTTCTCTTCTTCTCCCATGTGCCTATGCTTCCTTCCTTTTATTTTAGGCTATTCCTTTTCCTGTTGTTATAATTATGTAACAGCATGTATATAATGTTACTTATACTTTCTGTCATGTGTGTATTTATTGTATTTATTGTATCTCTTGCGAGCAGATGTCACCTGAATTTCCCTTGGGATCATTAAAGTATATATCTATCTATCTATCTATCTATTTAATTAATAAACGAAGACGAACGTCGGAGCTTAAATATCTGCTTCGAACTTCAGATCAGGAAATAATCCGCTCTGTTCACACTGACTGCACTCGTAATGAATTTAACCAGTTTTTAATGCCAGGTTTTTTAATGTGCGTGTTGACTTCTTTCTAAGATGGCAAAGTGATCAAGTGATCAGGTTTCCTTGATGAGGCTCAGAATGGCTTATTGACATAACATTAGGGGCCATTCAAAGGTAGTCAGGAAGTCATGAATGCAATCATGACTGCCTGAGCAGCGCGGCTCTATCTAGTGGACGGATTGCGCAACTACAGCCGCTGCAGTTCATCAAATAAATTTTATTTTTATTATGTGCGCCTTATAATCCGGTGCGCCTTATATATGAAATAAATTACAAAACAAACACATTTTTGAGGGTGTGCCTTATAGAGCAGTGCGCCTTATGGTGCGTAAAATACTGTAAGTACAACTTAAGGCAATTTATCCATGGCACTGTGAAATATGTTTTGTTTCCCTGAAGGCGTGTTACATTTCAAATTATTACATTCCAGCAGGTTATTTTAAAAGGACCCCGCTGGGCTGCAAAGATTTGAAACTCTACATGATGTGAATATTCTGAGGCAAAGCCGTCAGGGTGGAAATTTCATTTGGGAAATGCATCCATCAGAAATAACATTTTATATGAAACACATAGATCTGATTGAGCTTCTTTAAGATCAGGGTAAAGGCGTAAAAAGAACCGATGTATGGTTTATATCGTGGCTAAAAGCTTGAACTTAAGGTAGGGATTCAGATTTAATGAGGATCACTAAATTATATTAAATTAATTTGTAAATCCATTGGTTTTGGATAATGAATATTTTGTTACTCCACATTTTTTATCGTGAAAATATATGCATTACATTTCTTTACACAACCCTTACCCGCTGGGGACTCGTTGTGGTTCTCCTCATCAGAGTCGGCAAAAACTTCAGCCAGCTCCTGGTCTGACATGTCAGTCAGCTCCGTCAGATCCAGGAGGTCAAAGTGCACCTCCAATGAAGACACGCTGCTCAATGGCTCTACAAGGCGGACAGAAGAGAAGACAACACGAGAGGTTGAAAAATTAAAGCAATAACTTTTGCTGATAATAAAAGAAGAGTATTGTCTCTTTATGTTGTGGTAGAACAGCATATATTCTGAACACAGAGATCCTCAGCCCGGCCTGTGCAGCAACGCTCAATTGTTCTCATAATCAGATTAATAACAGACTCACATTTTTTCTTCTCCTTTCGGCTTTTCCCTTCAGGGGTCGCCACAGCGAATCATTTGCCTCCATCTAACCCTGTCTTCTGCATCCTCTTCTCTCACACCAAATACCTTCATGTCTTCCCTCATTACATTCATAAACCTCCTCTTTGGTCTTCCTCTAGGCCTCCTGCCTGGCAGTTCAAAACTCATCGTTCTACCAATATATTCACTATCTCTCCTCTGGACATGTCCAAACCATCTCAGTCTGGCCTCTCTGACTTTATCTCCAAAACCTCTAACATGTGCTGTCCCTCTGATGTACTCATTCCTGATCCTATCCTTCCTGGTCACTCCCAAGAGAACCTCAGCATCTTCATCTCTGCTACCTCCAGCTCTGTCTCCTGTCTTTTCTTCAGTGACACTGTCTCTAGACCAAACAACATCTCTGGTCTCACCACAGTTTTGTACACCTTTCCTTTCATTTTAGCTGAAACTCTTCTATCACACATCACACCTGACACTCTCCTCCACCCGTTCCATCCTGCCTGTACACGCTTCTTCACCTCTTTTCCACACTCTCCATTGCTCTGGACTGTTGACCCTGAGTACTTAAAATCCTCCACCTTCTTGATATCTTCTCCCTGTAACCTCACTCTTCCACTTGGGTCCCTCTCATTCACACACATGTACTCTGTCTGACTGCGGCTAACCTTCATTCCTCTCCTTTCCAGGACAAACCTCCACCTCTCTAGCTTCTCCTCCACCTGTTCCCTGCTCTCACTGCAGATCACAATGTCATCTGCAAACATCATAGTCCATGGAGATTCCTGTCTAACCTCGTCTGTCAGCCTGTCCATCACCATAGTGAACAAGAAGGGGCTCAGAGCTGATCCCTGATGCAGTCCCACCTCCACCTTGAACTCCTCTGTCACACCTACAGCACACCTCACCACTGTCTTACAGTCCTCATACATGTCCTGCACCGCTCTAACATACTTCTCTGCCACTCCAGACTTCCTCATACAATACCACAGTTCCAATACCACAATAGCAGACTCTCACACTACTTTTGTAAAATCAATTTCAACAAAGAAATTCTCTTTTAAAATGAAGCACAGCGGATTTGCCTCTAAGCTCTCCATTCTGGTCAGCGATCCCTGGTGTGAACACACCATGTGTTTTGAGCCTTTAGATCTGAATTTATAAGGAACAAAAGCAGGTCCTGGCTCCCCTCCTGCAGCTCCTACATCTTTAAATTACTTTATTACTCATTAAATTACAGAACTTTACAGAACATTCTGGTGGATAGATTGCTTTTATTGTCGCTAAAGCAACTGCTGTTAATGGTAATGGTTCTTGTTGCAGCTGAGAATGCGTAATTTTAGTACAGTGGAATTAAAGGGGAGCAGGTTGTCTGAAGGAAGCAGAGCAGTGGGAGAGTTTTCAACAAATGAGAGTAAATACAGCTGGTGAAATTAAATTTTTATATACTAATCTGATCCTCGAAGGGAAATTAAGAGCACATTCCAGTTAGTAAATACTTTAAACGCATGCATATATGTTAGTTTATACAGGCCCTTGTAGCACACACACACACACACACACACACACACACACACACACACACACACACACACACACACACACACACAAGGAGAACTGTAGGCATGCAGGGGGGGGGGTAGAGTGGCGGGCAGCTCCCCAAACAGCAACTTGTAAAGGGGACAGCACCTTGCTCAAGGGTACCTCGGCAGTACTCCAGAGGTGAGCTGATGCTTCCCACTGTCAGCTCACACTCTGGGTGTTTTTTTAGGGCAGGAGCGGGAATCAAACCGCCAATCTTAGGAACATTGGACGACCCGCTCTACCGCCCGCTCTACCACTGAGCCACTGCCGCCCCTTTTCAGTTACCTTTAGACAACAAAGTTCACAGTTTACTTTATTTTGTGCAAAAATGCCATTAATTAAAAATCAGAAGTGAAATGTTTTCTTATACTGTTAGAATTCTAACGCTGTGAAATAAAGCACCACATAGTGGGTTGTGCCACATGACATCTCAGCTGCATATAGACAGATATTTTACCAGCAGCTTCCCAGTATCGTCCATTAAATCCACATGAACACAATCCTCCACCCTGCTAAACAACTCAGGACACATTAATATCAAATCAGATAATCCGGTTCTCCTCCATCAGAAATCTTGATCCATTTTCCTCAAGCAGCAAATTGTAACCAAAAAAACCCTGGAGGGGCTTTTTAAAAAGTGTACATTCTTGCTATCATTGATTCCTATTAAGATTCAAGGGGCTAAGTTCTCCATCTATTTCTCTATTATAGTCACATTCAGCCTTTCAGTTTTAGTATTTCCCTCCTGGTTATTTCTAATCTCATAAGTTAAAACTTGATTGATGTTTTTTATTGAACATCCTGAAGGTTTAAGGTTGATATGTTATCAGTGACAATTGTGCATCTTCCATAGTGGATCATGGAAGAGCTGCCTGAGTCTTGACCTTATTTTTAGATGTAATCAACTATGAACGGATTTTTATTAAAGGGTCAGGATTATCATTTGCCATTATTGTAGCATTAAATACAGCATGTAACTTATAAAATACAAAAACAGCAGCGATGGAAAAACAGCAATTAACACAACTACTTCATATCTTGTATTTATGTGTCTATGATTTTTTTATATTCAGTTACTCTTTGACAAGATTCAACCGAACTTGTCTTCCGCTTTTTTTATTGTTTTATTTTCTATCACTCCAGTTTGCTTCTTGACTGTTCTCCCTGAACTCATTTTAATTTCCCCCCAGGGTGGAAGGTGCCTGCTCAGAGCTATTCATCTTTATGACCCCCATTTTTTCTCAGTAAGTGCAGAAACTGGAGCCAGTCAGAAGTAAGGATGGAAACTGTGGAGGAGGAGATGAAGACGAGAGAAAGGCAGGGTGATGGGAGAAAAGGGACAGCTGACATGGGATAAGGAGGGAGATGTAGAACACGAAGCAGGGAAGGAATGAGAGGAGTACATGCATAAGAACAAGAGAGATTTGATGTAAAAGTGTACAAGATTATTCCTATTCCGCTGTGCTTGTTTTTTAATCACATCTTCCCCATCCCCTTTTTTTCCAGTCCCACACACTTTACCCTTTAATAATTGATAAGTACTGTACATTTTCTACACGCAGACAACGAGACAAGTGCCTTTAGCGCAAAAAGCCTATCATGGGAGCTCTCATGAGACGTACGGAAAACAGAAGACCCTCTCTTAATCAAAAAGAAGGAATGAATAATATAAAACATTACTTTTTTAGCAACTATTCAGCATCCTGACTTGCAGTAAACCACATATGTGAATGCTGAACCATTTCTTACTGTATTTTTCCCTACCTGACACTTTATACTCACACCTTTGTAGTACAGACATAAAATAAAGGTTCTCTCAATTCAGGTTCATTCAGGATATCAAAGTAAGAAGGAAAATTGTTTGCTACGCTCAATTCCACATTCTAAAAAGGTTTTGCTTTCATTTCCCACCCCCCCCCTTTTTTTTTTTTTAATTTTTCTTCTCTGCATATAGAAACGACGAGTTAAAGAAACCGAACAGAGAAAAAGGAGAAAGGAGGGAGTTGAGGGTGGGATCTGATGACTAATAAAAACTTTTAGAGATGATATTTCTGAATGATATATTATGTCGAAGTACAAAAAAACACAGGAACAGTTTTAGTTCTTCATGATGCTAATAACTACCTGGTAAATAATGTTTTCTAACACCTAAAGCTGCAGCTGCAGATGGTGGTTATGTGGAAAACCGTTTTATTTTCAGTTCCTTTCAAGGTGAGGCTGTAGTGTGGCTTGGTGGATAACACCTTGATGATATAGGTCCATAAAAGTCAAAGAGCAGGTGGTGCATTTATAATCGGATCAATGATAGAGCTGAGAATTAATGTACCATGAAAGGAGCAGGGGATAATTTGACTAGACGAGACCAACCTGACGAGACCAACCTGACGAGACCAACCTGACGAGACCAACCTGACGAGACCAACCTGAACCAAATGTGATTTTTTTTTTCCTGTCTCTCCATTTTCTGCAGAAGCAGACACTATTACCTGGCAGGTGGCACTGCTAGTCAGAGGTCATTACATCACAGAGTCACAGCTATTAGCTGCTGGATGAGCCACGTCTCTGAAAAAAAAAAAAGTTAGGGCTAGATAAACGTTGCCTTGTTGCCCATGTAACCCCGGCAGCCCTATTTGTTTCTGTGCCAGCTTGGAGCGGGGCACATAGAGGGATGCTTCTGCATGGAACTGATGCACAATGAGTCCTTTCATCCAAGGCTAAGCTGCATTGGTCTTTGGGAACGGGTGACCTCAGAATACCTAAAATAGGAAGTGATAATTCAGTGGTTTTGGAGATCAGAGAGGATCAACTTGGACTCAGAGGGGATGTGCATGCTCCCAAATCATATGGGTAAAATATATTAGTACTCTACAGGTCTATGAGGTTTATAACGTTGTTTTTTTATTTTTTTTGATATGTTGATATATTCATTGTAAGGATTAGAAGTCTATAACAGAAGAACTCCGCTCCATGTTTAATAGTCTGAGTCTTTCTTTCTGTTATGGATCAGGTGTCTTCCTCGAGGCATTTTCCTCCGATAATTAACCCTTAACACCTCTTTATCACTCATGAATATTCAGCACTCTTTCACATGCACAGCTTTGCCCTCTCTTCTCTCAGGTACTCACGCCTCCTTTCAGAGATGTGCAACAGGCTGGCAGTGTGTCCCGACAGACCGTTGTCCTCCTCTTCTCCCCCTGAAGGGTGCTGGAACAACCCCTTGGCTAGATCGCCTGAACTGGAGGGCTTCAGCAGCTTCGTGATGTCTTTATTGGGCTCTGTCAACACACATTAAAGGTCCATTATTATACTCTTTAATTAATTTCGCACCGCTGCCAGATTTGCAAATACACTGTATTTGAAATGTATTGCCCCAAACTGATCCTGATCTGTGGTCTTCTATTGAAAATTGATGAAATGAGCTCCCTGTCAAAACCTACATTTCAATAACTTTGTTACTAAATATTTCTCTTTTTCTATTGTTTTTCATTCTTTATTTTCATTATATAACTCATTATATAACAACTATTTTTATACAGTAATTATGGAGCTACTTTCTAAGTCAGCCGAACGTAACTCCATGGCCACATTGGGTAAACACGAGATCAGCTGATCGAACTGAGACCGATTGGTTAACATCGTGGAGGATTTGTGGAGAAAAAACACACAGTGTTTGCAAATGGGAAAGAAATAAGTGGAGGAGACAACGAATGAGTAATGACAGATGATAAAAGCTGTCTTTATTTACAAATTTCACGGATGATGGTAACGTGGTGGGTGTGTGTTCGCACAGCAAGGCTACACATACACAGACCAAAGCAGAACTACTTAGCCAAATGCTAGCTGACTTCAACAACTGATGAACTTTCAGTGTCTCTCTCTCAGCCAGGACATTACCACACACTGCTACGTGAGCCTGAACACAAACCTCAGTGATGAACACGCCAGATTCTAGGAGTTGGTAGGGTTAGGAAGGACCACTATATATGTTATATGTAAAGACCTGGAAAAAACATTTTTTCCATAATAGGGCCCAGGAAACAGAGTGAGGGGGCTGTAAAAAATTAATCTATGTAACCTCAAGATCTCAGATCTACTTCTAACAAATTAAAGCATCATTAAAATGTAGTTAAATTTATAAAAGGATGCAATGAAGGGAAGCAATCACCTCAGAGATCCCGAATACTGAAAGATGTAAATGTTACCCCTCTTGTTTAACCAGTGTTAGGGTTTACTGCAGATATATAAGCTATAAATCTTTATGGGCATAAATCTTTATTATATTTAAAAACAATAAAAGTCTTATTAATACCAAGACAATAAATTATAAGAGGCATAAATGCTGCCACTCCTCCCTGTCTAAATGATTTTCACACAAATAAATAATGGTAGAGCACAAAATGACTCATCTCTGTCAAATATGAAGTATTAAATTTCAGCACACAGAAGACAGACTGGTTGTAGCTGCTGCAGTCAAGGGCCAATCAGACGCAGCGTTAAAGTGAAAAACACTTGTGGCGATTGGCTGAGAGCCAATCGCAACAGATGCATTTCTAGACAGAGGCAGAAAATTGACAGAGCGAGAGACTGGCAGTTTTGCTAGTGCTGGGAACTGACTTTTCAGTAGCTTAATCATAAAATAGTTGATTTTATGATTAGTTTGGGTTTTTTTCCTACAGATTACAATTTTATTGTTAGTCCAATATCACTTTCTGTGAAATTTGTGTAAGGATATGTGTGTTAAAGGTTTCCATGCACAATTCCTTATGAGCATCTTTGTTACCTCTATAAAGAAGTATCGAGACAGCCTCTCGAGCATTGATTCAAATTAGAAAAAAAAAAACAGCTTCACACAAGCTCCTCACAAAGTCTTAAAATAGAGAACACTTAAAATAGAATCCCATCAAATGGAGAAGTACGCACACTCTGTTCACCTGTTTGACACGTCTGAAAGCTTGGTGGAGCATGTTGAGTAGCTGAGTGAGGTCAAGTTAGGATTACACCATTGCACTTGACAAAGGAAGGTCTAACATGCATAAACTAACAGAATGTCCTGGGGAAGGAATAATCTACAGTACACCGAGTAAAGTTATTCTGTTGCCATAAACATGGATGAAGCTTACAAATTAACAAAGTAAAAGGTAATATCATAGCAGAAAAGATCGTCATCCGTGTGTAAACAGCAATATTTAGCCGGAATGACGTCAGTCGGTGTGGATCACTGTTGGTGGGACACAGCGGGGGAGTGCAGCCGCCTGCTGACGGGTCTCACCAGATGGCTGCATGATGCTGTCTGTTCACAGAGCGCAGGAATTTCTCATTTGTAATGAAAACGGTGTCACCGTGAGAAAATGATGGATTGTGATTTTACCCCGAGAAGCCCAGTGGTCACAGCTCTGCTATTGACCATTTTCCTCAGGAGCCTCAGAAGCCAAAGCTGTTCCCTCTGCTGTTATAATGAAATGCTTGTTCAATATTTGTCAGCAGCTTTGTTTTAAATTATTCATTTCCTTCAGCCCTGCAAAAATCTTGCTCCGTTAACTGTTTAATGGGTGTTTACCTCCAAACAGAGGTGGGGAGTCTACACCACAAAGTCTTATCCACATAAATTGCAGGCCTATAACTTCCCCCCATGTTTCACCACTGTTCATATTTTGAGCGAAGTAACAGCTGAACTGCAAACAACATAAATAATTCACATGATGTATGATTAAGCAAACTGTTGTTTCTTTCATGCATATAATAATCCATAATGATGTTAATAACTGTTGGGTGTTACGTCAAAAGTTATGATTGCATTAACGACCCTGGAAAAGTTTCCCCCTGCCATTTAAACTGAAGAAACCTCCTGGACGAAACTTGTCCAAAACAGATTTATCCCTCAAGGATTCTCATCATTCAAGCAAAAATTTATCATGTCTGCTCTGTATCGGCAAGGAAAGCTGTGATTCTGAGGCACACACACACACACACACACACACACACAGTTGGCGACAATGGTGTATTCAATCAAACTGAACCTCTAAGTATCACTTGTGAACGTAATCTGTTTCCTGTTGTGCTGATTATGCAGCATTCTCATGTTTTGTGTGCTCATGTAAGCTCATCAGTATCCATATATGGACGTTTGCAGAGGTTAAATCTATGAGAGAGAAGCTTTTTAAGGAGTCTCTGTATCATCCACATGCAAGAGAAGACTTGCTGACACAGATGACTTGATCTAAGCTGCCCCTGCTGATCTGGCTGGGAGGAAACAGGCAGTCAAAAACAACCCCCTAACAGAATAAGGGTTTATTTTCAGGCAGCGGTTGACCTGTTTCGATTTGTCAACCATGACTGATTGTGAATCAGCTGAAGGGAGACAGGTAGACAAGAATGGGGAGAAAGAAACAAGCAAAAATTAGGAGCAGAGTGTAGAAAGGAGAGTTGAATCAAATGTACTGTCAGTTCAATAAATCACAAGCAAGGGAATCGAAACATCCAAGCGGTCTTTTCATTAAGTATTGTTGCTCGCTGAAGGCTTTTCAGCTTTGCAGGTTATAAAAATATGAGTTTGGGTATTTCGGCATCCTCCACAGTATTTATTTCAACAGATGACCAGTTCATTTTCCTGCAAACGTGTTTTGCAGGGAATGTTTAAGAATTACCTGCACATGTCAGGTATTTCTTCAACATGAACTACTCATGTTCAGCTGCAGGATTCTTCTTCTTCTTTTCCTTTCAGCTTTTCCCTTCAGGGGTCACCACAGCGAATCAGTTACCTCCATCTAACCCTGTCTTCTGCATCCTCTTCTCTCACACCAACTATCTTCATGTCCTCTTTCACTACATCCATAAACCTCCTCTCTGGTCTTCCTCTAGGCCTCCTGCCTGGCAGTTCAAAACTCAGCATCCTTCTACCAATATATTCACTATCTCTCCTCTGGACATGTCCAAACCATCTCAGTCTGGCATCTCTGACTGTCCCTCTGATGCACTAATTCCTGATCCTATCCTTCCTGGTCACTCCCAGAGAGAACCTCAGCATCTTCATCTCTGCTACCTCCGGCTCTGTCTCCTGTCTTTTCCTCAGTGACACTGTCTCTAGACCAAACAACATCACTGGTCTCACCACAGTTTTGTACACCTTTCCTTTCATTTTAGCTGAAACTCTTCTATCACACATCACACCTGACACTTTCCTCCACCCGTTCCATCCTGCCTGTACACGCTTCTTCACCTCTTTTCCACACTCTCCATTGCTCTGGACTGTTGACCCTAAGTACTTAAAATCCTCCACCTTCTTGATCTCTTCTCCCTGTAGCCTCACTCTTCCACTTGGGTCCCTCTCATTCACACACATGTACTCTGTCTTACTGCCGCTAACCTTCATTCCTCTCTTTTCCAGGACTTTTCCTCCACCTCTCTAGCTTCTCCTCCACCTGTTCCCTGCTCTCACAACAGATCATAATGTCATCTGAAAACATCATAGTCCATGGAGATTCCTGTCTAACCTCGTCTGTCAGCCTGTCCATCACCACAGCGAACAAGAAGGGGCTCAGAGCTGATCCCTGATGCAGTCCCACCTCCACCTTGAACTCCTCTGTCACACCTACAGTACACCTCACCACTGTCTTACAGTCCTCATACATGTCCTGCACCACTCTCACATACTTCCCTGCCACTCCAGACTTCCTCATACAATACCACAGTTCCTCTCTGGGTACCCTGTCATAAGATTTCTCCAGATCTACAAAAACACAATGTAGCTCCCTCTGGCCTTCTCTGTACTTCTCTATCAACCTCCTCAAAGCAAATACTGCATCTGTGGTAGTCTTTTTTGGCATGAAACCATACTGATGATCACTTCTGCCCTTAGTCTAGCTTCCACTACTCTTTCCCATAACTTCATTGTATGGCTCATCAGCTTCATTCCTCTGTAGTTGCCACAATTCTGTAGTTGCCAAATCTCCCTTGTTCTTAAAAATGGGCACCGGCACACTTCCCCTCCATTACTCAGGCATCTTCTCAGTATCTAAGATCCTGTTGAACAACCCAGTCAGGAACTCTACTGCCACCTCTCCTCAACTCTTCAAAGTACTCTTTACATCTTCCCATCACACTAGTAGCACCTGTCAATAGACTTCTGTCCCTATCCTTAGTCACTCTAACCTGCTGCATGTCCTTCCCATCTCTGTCTCTCTGTCTTGCCAACCTGTATAGATCAGTCTCTCCCTCCTTACTGTCCAACCTAGCATACAGGTCCTCATAAGCCCCTTGTTTGGCCTTTGCTACCTCTACCTTCACCTTACGCTGCATCTCCCTGTACTCCTGTCTACTCTCCTCAGTCCTCTCAGTGTCCCACTTCTTCTTAGCTAACATCTTTCTCTGTATACACTCCTGTACCTCCTCATTCCACCACCATTCTCAGTCCTATATTTGTGGCGTTCCTCTTCTCTCTTCCTACAAACACACTTTCCTCCTCTCCTTCTTCGACCAAGGAGAGTAAATGAAAAAAGCAATATGGGTGGAAATAAAAAAGAACTGTTATTATTAATGCCTTGAGAATTTGCTTAAATTGACTACAAAACACTGTTTTAAACCAAAAGACGCATTTCACTGAATGACTGTAAACTGGTTTTGGATTCAGTTCGTGAAATATATTTTTGAATAACATGCCCTCCTGCTGCTCATCCTCACTTTGTGCAACATGAAAGGCATGAACTGTTTTATCCTGGCACGCTATCACAGCGTGATAACATTGAGTGCTTAGAAACACAAGAGTAGACAGCATTGTGCAGAGCAATCACATCACAGGGCAGGCTTCACTGGATGGCCTTTGCACAAAGGCAATACGTGTCCACTGTTGTGCTGCAATTTGTATGTTCATCAGCCTGACTTTCTCACTGAGGCTGACCCACACTGTGTGTCTGAACAGACCCCCGGGGCTGGACGACAGACTAGACATGAAGTTTGAATGTAGACTGTAGAATTAATCCAGAGGTAACATGGTCTGATTCTTGACCGGACAATAAGAAAATGCAGTGAACATGTGTTATCTTGTTAACAGACTCTGGCGCATGATACTCAAAAACAACCCCCCCCCCCCCAAAAAAAAAAACAACCGTGCTCGTGTCGTGCCATCGGCTTTGGGCAGCAACGAAAGAAAGAAAGAAGGGAACGCTGATCTTACCTGGGCTCCCTGCCCCTCCCTGTGACTCCATGCAAGCTCAGCCGGGGGTGTCCGCCGCTCACCGCGCCAGCATCGCAGACAAACACAGAGGGAAGATGGGGGGGGGGGGGGGGGGGGAGGCGAGAGGAGCGCGTCTGTGTGGGGAGACACGGCGACACCTCAGCCTTCAGCTTTCTGGATGTTTTGTCCTCCCTCTCTAGAGATATTCTAAACAGCTGGTGCTGGTGTCTCCTCTCCCGCCGTCCACCCGTCCTGCTCTGCCATCGGGGCCGTGCGGGCTGCTGCACCGCCTCACAGACACAGAGTCCACGGAGCTGATGGGAAGCTTAGGAACAGAGACATCACCGCGAATGTCTGAGCCACTTGTTTCGTTACGCGCAGCATTGTGAGGGATTGGCTGTGTGTTCAGAACAGAGAGACAGGGAGAGAGAGGGAGTGGGAAGAGAGGCTGGAAGAGGGGGCAACTGGCGATCTGCCCAGACTGGTGGGAGGGGGGGGGGGGGGGGGGCTGAGAGAAAAAGGTGTTGATGGGGTTTTAGGCGTTTCTGCCTGCGTCTACATGCCTTGATGTGGATTTGCTTGAAGTTATTTCTGATTATGAGCAGTAAGTGTCAAATCCACGCAAATCAAGCTACAATCAGATGATTAAAAAAATATGTGCGGCAATCAATATCTGACTATCACGTGATCCTGAAAAGCATTATCAAATGATAAAAATAACTATTATCAATCAGTTATCTGGAGATCGGAATCCCACACAGGGGAAATAGTGCGCCTACCACTGAAGGGAATCTGGTGGTAAAGGTCGCCCCCTGGTGGTGGAATGTATCTCCTTCAGGAAGTCACGTGACGACTTTGAGTCGCAAACCCACTATTGTACCTCCAACACCCACCCCAACAAATCAATACTAATATCCAGACAGACCGATGCCTGCGTACACAATCAATCAAAGAGAAACTTAGACTCATGACAACTGCATGTCATAAACTGATGATAAACCAGTTTCACTAAGTGATCTAGGGCGGACACGCGTCACAGACATGGCCTGGCAGTGTGTTAGTCAATGGAATTAGTTTTACTTAGAAAGCGAAATAAAACATCACAACGTCCTAAAATTAACCTTTTTCTTTCATCTGGATTATAAGAAAACCCATGTTAAAATCATGGAACCATACACACATTTTCATTTTGACTTTGCTGTTGTCATGGTCACCAGCTATAGAGATGTTTTAGTTGATCATATATTAGCAGACCTCCAAGCTCAACAACAAACGGACAAATATTGTGAAGGTGATTTAGGGAACACAACAGTTGGTTTCTCCTGCATTAAGGCAAAACTGGGCCTGACCACCACCCTCTTGTTTATGTTCTCTTTAACTGGAGTATAATGAGAAAAAATGTGGCCACTCTTCTGGTACTTTGCTTTATTGGAGAATGTCTTGACCACATGTTGTTATAAATATCCACAGAGGAAGAATTTTGTTGACTATGGGTCAATCTGTTTTTCCTCTAATATTACTGTGATATTTGTGAGTTTCACAAATAAGTCTCGAAAACTACAGTATAAGGTTACTACCAAATTGCGGACACACATTAACGTGTTTCACTCACACTCATCATTAATGACCACTTGTCTTTTTACTCATAGCCATCAGCATGTAAACTTTTAACCTGTCATGTAATTTGACTTCTGTAATTAAATAATAAAATGAATTACATTTTCATTGAAATTCAGAAATGCTGTTTATGTTCTTCTTTTCCTTTCGGCTTTTCCCTTCAGGGGTCGCCACAGCAAATCAATTGCCTCCATCTAACCCTGTCCTTTGAATCCTCTTCTCTCACACAAACTACCTTCATGTCCTCTTTCATTACATCCATAAACCTCCTCTTTGGTCTTCCTCTAGGCCTCCTGCCTGGCAGTTCAAAACTCAGCATCCTTCTACCAATATATTCACTATCTCTCCTCTGGACATGTCCAAACCATCTCAGTCTGGCCTCTCTGACTTTATCTCCAAAGCCTCTAACATGTGCTGTCCCTCTGATGTACTCATTCCTGATCCTATCCTTCCTGGTCACTCCCAGAGAGAACCTCAGCATCTTCATCTCTGCTACCTCCAGCTCTGTCTCCTGTCTTTTCCTCAGTGACACTGTCTCTGGACCAAACAACATCGCTGGTCTCACCACAGTTTTGTACACCTTTCCTTTCATTTTAGCTGAAACTCTTCTATCACACATCACATCACACATCACAGAAATGCTGTTTATAAAATCCCAATAAAATATTTTCTTATAGTTCTCTAAAAAGTAATATTTTATTCTGTAAAATACACTAAATTGACTTTTTAATTTAGTCAGAGGTGTGTAATGCTTGAATAATCCTTTTAAGATTACAATGTAATTTTTTGTGTGCCATATTGTGTGTCACCCTCTTAATTAATTGAATAAAACAATGCTCATTGGAAAATGAAGGCTCTTCAGTCATTGGGATATTTCATATCTGATACTTCTTCCAAATCATATATTCACATCCGTTCACAAGTATTTCATTCCAAGGGTACTGCTATGGTTCTTAGGAACAGCACCGGAAAGCATTAGAGGTTTAACATGAATGAATGAATGAATGAAAGCATCAGAGGTTTAATGTGTTGAGTTCAGGGAGGTAAAGGCAACTTAAGTTCAATTACTCTCACAAGACTGTGGGAATACAGATATATATGACAGAATTATTGATTACTGATACACAAATGCTCACTTCTGCCCTTAGTCTAGCTTCCACTACTCTTTCCCATAGCTTCATTGTATGGCTCATCAGCTTTATTCCTCTGTAGTTGCCACAACTGCACATCTCCCTTGTTCTTAAAAATGGGCACCAGCACACTTCTCCTCCATTCCTCAGGCATCTTCTCACTATCTAAGATCCTGTTGAACAACCCAGTCAGAAACTCTACTGCCACCTCTCCTAGACACTTCCAAAACTCTACTGGTATATCATCAGAACCGACCGCCTTTCCACTCTTCATCCTCTTCAATGCCCTCCTCACTTCATCCTGACTGATCTTTGCTACTGCCTGGTCCACAACAGTCACCTCTTCTAGTCTTTGTTCTCTCTCATTTTCCACGTTCATCAACTCTTCAAAGTACTCTTTCCATCTTCCCATCACACTACTGGCACCTGTCAGTAGACTTCCATCCCTATCCTTAATCACCCAACTTGCTTCACATCCTTCCCATCTCTGCCTTGCCAGCCTGTATAGATCAGTCTCTCCCTCCTTACTGTCCAACCTAGCATACAAGTCATCATAAACCCGTTGTTTGGCCTTTGCTACCTCTACTTTTACCTTACACTGTGTCTCCAAGTACACCTGTCTACTCTCCTCAGTCCTCTCAGTGTCCCACTTCTTTTCAGCAAGTCTCCTTATCTACTTTCCTTCCAGATGACACACCAAGTACTCTCCTACCTGTCTCCATGATCACATTAGCTGTAGTTGTCCAGTCATCTGGAAGCACTTCCTGACAACCCAGAGCCTGTCTTAACTCCTTCCTAAAAGTCATGTAACACTCTTCCCTTTTCAGCTTCTACCATTGTTTTCCGCCACCTTTGTCCTCTTCAACTTCCTCACCACCAGAGTCATCCTACACACCACCATCCTATGCTGTTTGGCTACACTCTCACCTACCACTACTTTGCAGTCACTGATCTCCTTCAGGTTACACCGTCTACACAAGATGTAGTCTACCTGTGTGCTCCTACCTCCACTCTTATAGGTCACCCTATATTGCTGTCTCTTCTGGAAGAAAGTATTCACTACAGCCATTTCCGTCCTTTTTGCAAAGTCAGCTGACATCTGTCCTTCTGCGTTCCTCTCCTGGATACCAAACCTGCCCATCACCTCCTCATCACCTCACCAGCCAATTACCCAGGTGAAAACCTGCAATTGAATTAGCATATTGGAATTAACAGCAAAACAATCACATACAGACTAAAAAATATATACGTAATTGCAAAATGAAGTTTAACAGAGTAAATCTCCTACCTGTGCTGATAGTTAAGCTTCTTTGTTAAATCCAAAGCGTAATTTCACTTCAATACCTTTTCAAATAGCCACTGCGATTTCCGGCCCGACTGGCCCTCCTGAGCCGCCGTAGCCATGATCAACATGTCAGCAGCTGTCCGGTCCAGATTACAGGACGGAGCTCACGTGTTCGGTGGGACGGAACCGACGCTGGTCTCTCTCACGGCGAACACCATGGAGCCCGTAATAAGGATAAACCCCGGTGGGTCATGTGTTCCAACAGAAAAAAGCGTGTGTGTATAAAGTGAAGCGGTTCAACGGTGACGGAGGATTCGGCTCGTTTCTAATGTGTCATGAAGCTGTTTCTATTTTCTCTCCAGGAGCATCGAAACAAGACATTCGACAGAGAGTTTGGGACTACATAGAGGAGAAGAACCTGGCTTATTTCCCCAGGCCCGTCCATAACAGGATCCCAAATTTCAAGGCAGGTTAAATCACTTAAACCTAATGGGCAGGACTGGTAATCCTAAACTCAAAATACAGAACCGCTTTGCTTTGGGGGCTTTTTAAATAGGCTCTGATATCTGATATTCATTATTTAAACGTCATGTGTTGGAACTGTTTACTTAAACTGTACATTGAAAATAAACCTGTAAGTTTAATATGATTATGAAAATATACAAGTATTACCTTTTTTAATAGTTCAAAAGAAATGGTCTTGGAGCACATTCTATTTTTGTGCAACAAAGTATTTGAACCAGCTTCAGCAAGTTCTGTTTGAACAGGAGGTTCAGTCCATGTCAGAATGTCTTGTGACCTGACCCTGTGTTCTGTGTTTACCTTCAGCCTGAGAGCAGAGGTAACAGTAGTGTTACAAAAATGTGATTTTCTTCTATACAAAAATAAGATGTTTGCCTGATTGATGTTCCTTATGTATTTGATGCATGCTTGTGCAAAGGGGTGGGGGTGGGGTACTTCAGCACCTACCCCTCTGCCCCCTTCATGACCCAAGTGCCTCATTTGTGCTTATTTCAGCGATAGCTGATGACAAAGGCTGGTATCCAATCAGAACCTCAAGTCTTGATAACGCACAACAGGTTCAGTGTTCTGATTGGTTGGGATGTGAGTTGTAAGTTCTGTCTGTGGTGATCCAGAGAATGTCACCACTTTACTTAGTTTTTACCAGGGTTTAAAACAAGCTGATGGTCCATGAGATGAAATGTATCAAAAGTAGACCCAACCGCTCAGATTCCGTGGGATTTTTAAAAAAAAGAAAAGAATCATGTGCACAAAGTTCCACATTGAAATATTTATGTTAAATCAGTCATGTCTGTAGTTGAGTAAAATTAAGTAAAAATGATTTTCATTTTTCGGTGTATTTTTTTGAAAACCGATGTATAATTGGGAAGAACGTAATTCGAAATGACGGAAGCCGAGTTCTCGCTGTATAATCCTGTCTTCGCCATTTCAGTAGCTGTGGCAGATCAACACATAGACTTGCGACAGTCACTGTGTTGTACTCTATACGTAAGGGGAGTTAGTTACTATGTTGATTATTGATGCTGTTAAATAAGGTAACAGTATGGGAGTGCTATGATTGGGGAGTTTGCATGGTGCTTAGTAAACACCACAGACATATTGACCATGGGAGAGAACTATCGACCTGTCCACGCTGTCTCCCCTTCTCTCGCCCCATGTCAACAGTTTTTTCATGAGGAAATGCCCAAACAGGTAAAGCCAATGCTACAATGTTGACTTTGTAATTTATTGACTGTCAGGTCAGTCTGCACTTGACTAATGTTGGATTTTGGGAGGTTTATGGCTGTCTTGTCCATCTGTTCATCTTGTTTACTATGAACTTACTGACCCAGGATGCAATTCAAGCATGCAACAGGATTGCAGACCTGCAGGAGTTCAAGTCCAGCCAGACAGTCAAAGTAAACCCAGACAAACCCCAGCAGCAGGCACGCTTCCTCACTCTGGAAGTAAGTTGATTTGGTGTTATTCTCTCCTCTTCTGTCCTCTCAACAAGGGAGCGTTCACTGCCTGTGCTCGGGTGTCAGAGCTGCAGGCGTTCTCCCAGACATCTGAGGTGAAAGTGGATCCTGATAAACCTCTGGAGGGGGCCCGGCTGGCGGTGCTAGAGGTAGCCCCACATTATGGGAAAAAAAGCACCTAGAATGAGAAAAGAAGCATGCATTCAGCTGCTGTTTTATGTTTTGCCATAGTGACCTCTATGAGAGGGCTAATTTAAAAAAATTGAGTCAGAATTTCAGAAGTGTTTTTTAAATACAGTAGGAGAAAATCTATTGGAGTCAAAATTTTTAAAAAAAGATTTTTTTTCTGAATTAACATTTCAAGATTATCAGTGATTTATTTCTGCCAAATTTCACTGTATTTATTATTTGCATCCAGTGAAGGGGATGTATTGTAATTGTCAGTGTTTGTGTGTTAGTCCGCCGGTCCATGTGTTCGTCCGTTAGTCCACCAAATATCTTCACAACCGTTGCAGATAGAAAGATGAAACAAAAAGTACGTTACTCTGGTGACAAAGAGGATGAAAATGAGATGATGACCTTGACCTTGAGAAAACTGGGTCAAGGTCAAATTTCACCTCTTGTACACTCGGGAACCATGTAAGATATAAAGATGAGGGAGGCCAGTGTGAGTAAGACCATAAATCAAAGCTAGTGTGTCGTTATCTATGGACTGAAATATTTTCTATCCTGAGATATTTTTCCACATATCTCAGGAACCGGATAAGATAAAGAGATGAAACAAAAGGCATTATAGTCAGGGAGGCAAGGTAATGAAAATTTTATAACAACCTCGACCTTGAAAAACTAGGTCAAGGTCACAGTTTCACTTTTATACCTTTTTCGGTACACATCTCTGAAACCTCATGACCAATAGAATGCACCAATTACGTGTTGGATCATGGGTCTTTTATAAATGACCTTGACCTACAAAAGTAGGTCAAGGTAAAATTTTGAGTTCAAGGGTTTCGCGGGATGTTGTAGTCTCTGACTGCCTTGTTTGGGATTGTATTTGCAGGCAGGGAAAACATTATTGGTTCCAACTCCTCGTCTTAGCGCCGGCCTTTTCAATAAAATAATTCCTCCCCAGGGAGCCAACAAAGAACAGCTACGCATCTGTGCCTCCTCTCAGGTTCGAAACTTGATGATTTTTCATATTTTTCTCAATGTCTTCACCCAGAAATTTTTTTCATTGATAAATCTTCAAACAGTTAAGCAATGTCCATTTCAATTTCCTCCTAAAAATCAGGGTGTGAAAGGTTTCAGTGTGCCTGTCGGACTTGATGCCAAAGTGAAGGTAGACCTGGTGGTGGTTGGCTCTGTGGCGGTGTCAGAGAAAGGTAACTATTCAACACCAGTTTAACAGTATGAACTGTGAAGTGTAAATCACATCCAAAAAAAGCAAATTAAAACACTTGTCATCCCTAAATCAACAGAAGTTCAGCTTGGCATGCTTGAGACGATCCGTGAAATAAGCTGTGCTTACCATCATGCCAACGCTTCAAAATGACATGGTTTTCTTAAAGTACATGATGCACAGGGTTCATCTATGTTCTCTGCAATCTACATTTGGTCAAGATAAATTTGAGAACTGATAATGACACCACAGCTGTCCTCAACATGGAGTTCCGTTTTAGATTAAAAAAAACTCTTTGTGTTGGAATATTTTTTAAAATCGCTTAATGCGATGCAGATGTTGCTTGTTTTTTAGATACATGATGTCATTCAAAAGTAAATGAAGCATTACAGATTTAGTGGACCCTGTATCACAAAGCCTAGCTTTGGGGTTAGGCTTAATCTGAATCCAATGCATAATCATTCCATTTAAATCATTCCATTTCAAAATTAAAGACCCTGTGAAAAACAGTTTGACGGTTTAACTCAACAATCAGTAGCTAGAGTCTGGTCTTTTTTTTGTCTTCTCACGCAGGTTTGCGTATTGGAAAAGGAGAGGGCTATGCTGACATGGAGTACGCCATGATGTCATTAATGGGAGCTGTGAATGACGCGACTGTGGTGGTTTCTATTGTGCACGACTGTCAGGTTAGTTTACTGGTTTTGTTTACATCTTTCCAGAGAATATGTCATGGAACTTTATTATCTCATTTATTTTTTCCAGCACTGGAGAAATTATTCTGTTATTAAATTTGATAGTTGGAACCCGTGGAAATTCCACGATAAAACAATATTATCAAACTTCATACCAAACATATGAAAAAATTAAATAGCTACCTTGTTCAATGGAGCTAACACTACACTGTTAACGTGGAGAGCCCCAGCTAAACAAAAGCCAACTAATGCTCTTTTGCTGCAACACAACATGAGACATTGATGTCATGTATGCTAGGGCATATTCCTTCTAGATTACTTTACAACCTGAACAGTGATTTCTACTTTTTACATGAATGATGAATGAATAAATAAATCAATCAATATATTTATGACTCATAAAGGAAGAAACAGACGAACAAATATCCGAATGTCAAGCATGTTTATCAACTCGTCTTCGACTGTTATACTGTATGCTGTTATACGTCAGAAAATAGCCGGTTTTAACTCCGTCTATTCTGTGTGCACATATAGACATGGGTCACACACACTAACGTCACAGCGGTTTTTGTCGCAGGGAGACGCCCCCAGGTAGAAAAAGTTTCAGTTAAAGCCTCCACACAACAATGCAGACCTCTCGTTTTCAAAACTTCACTTTGGTCAGTGTTTTCTTCCCGGGTATCTGTGTTGTCGTGTGGACAAAGGCGTAACCGCAAAAAGCCTCGCTGCCCAATGCCATAGGCCATATTGTTCACGTGATTCCTTCTGGTAGATACGCCGTGATTGGTTGGGCGCTGTGATTGACAGGTAGTGGGTGGAGTTAGAAAGCGTGACAGTATGAGGTTTTCAAGTGAGCTTGTTCAAATATATATTTGGGGAGATCTTTCTTTGGCTCGTTTTATCAAATACAAAGCCTGATTAAAACCTTTATTTTACCTTGTTTATTTCTTTAAATTGTAATCAAAATGGTGATAAACAGGTAAGCAGTTTCTGATGTGTCGTTTCTGTCCTAGTTGAAGTCTTTGTGATTTCAGGTGGTACACATACCAGAGGAGTTAAAAGAAAGTGAGGACCTGACTGTGGACTACATCCTGACCCCCACTAGACTTATTAAAACAGATTGCCAGCACCTCAAACCACAGGGAATCGCCTGGTCTAAGGTCATTTCTACAGTATTTCTCTGCTGTGTTATAAAGTACCCCAGACTTTTAATTTAGGTTGATATGATGGTGGGTTATGAATATAATGACTAATAACTGAGTGTTTCCATAACAACTCTATTAAAATAGTAATATGATATATTATTAATATTTATAAAATCAAAATTTGCGTTTTTCAGCATAGCGAACACAATGTTGTAATGATCATTTCAAATATAATCCAGTTAAAAGTATGCTGCGTACAATAAATAATTTTGTTCATTGTTAGACATGACTACAGATTAGCAGTAGAAGATGGAAGGTTACACAGTTATAGGCCAACTATGATGTAATCTGTTTAGCTATAACCGTGTCTTCACACACCAGAGTTGAACACTAATAATCTCCCAAGTGGAACAGGCAAAAGCTTTTTGGACTGGGATGCTTTAACTTTGGCTGTTCTTCTAAACGACACTTCCCTCTAGTGGAATAGAGATGACACCACACCATCGGTGGACTCACATCTGTTTTGGTTCGGGTGTAATATTAATAATTATGATTAGGCAAAGAGTTAGCATTTCAGATTTTTATGCAAAGTAAACACTAAGGAATTTATCAACCAGCTCTGAACACAAAAGACTGATAAACTGTGTGTGAATAATTTTAAAAAATCACACTTGTGTTTACCTTTTTGTTTCTGATTTACTGACACTGGCAGAGAGATGTGATGTGTTTTTCCACCTGATTATTTGATGCGGACATTATTCTAACCGTGTAGAGTGTGTGTGTGTGTGTGTGTGTGTGTGTGTGTGTGTGTGTGTGTGTGTGTGTGTGTGTGTGTGTGTGTGTGTGTGTGTGTGTGTGTGTGTGAGAGACCTCTTGGTTCCTCAAGACATGGTTGTAAGTAAACAGGACCCAGTGACCCCGCTGGGAGGAAGGCCATGTCTGATCATCAAAGCCTTGTCTGCCCGGCCAGCTTGGCTGTGCAGGGGCAGGGGAACGATGGGTCAAACAGGCCAGTGTAAAAACAATAGCCCCGTATATCCTTTACAGACTGGTCAGCATCAAAGGCTGCTGGGACTCTTAAAAGCCCAACAAATCAAGTGAGCAGTCTTTATTTTTAACTGCTCGGGAAGTGAAATGTCCTACTTCTATTGAGACAGATACGGGCTCTGAGCAGGATGGAATAACATCATTTAAATTGTCGTGTTTAGCTTTGAATTGAACTCGTGCAGGTATAGGTTGCTGGCTCTTTATTATTATAATGTTTTTTAACAGAACCATCTATCTCTTATGTCTTCAGTTGGACTCAGAAAAGCTGGAGAAGATACCCATCCTGAAGAAACTCCGTGTTCTGGAGGAACAGGCTGGAAAGGATGTGACACTGAGGGTGATGCCTGTTGCAGCAGAGCCCGGCGTTCCGACTGATCGACCTAGAACGCAAACCAGACGGAGGCCAAGACAAAACAGAAAGCAGGATTCTGAGGGAGAGTCCAAATTGGAGAATAGGCTGCTGTCAGAACGTAAAGCCAGACAGCCCCCAGAGAGCGTGAGGAAAGAAAGTGTGGAGGGTAAAGAAGATGAAACAGGAGAGAAGAAAGAGAGACAAAAGGTAACAGGAGAAGGGAATGCGAAGGAAGGTGGAAGTGAAGTCACGTCTCAACGTAAGCTCCCGCAGAGTGTGACCACACTTTACCTGGGGGATATCCCAGCTGGGCTGCGTGTAAGCGAGCTGAAAACCGCCCTCAAAGAGCGAGAGGCTACCCCACTCAGGCTAACCTGGCAGGGGGCTCAACACCGGGCCTTCCTTGACTACATCAACCCTCATGCTGCAGATAAGGCCCTGGAGGCTCTGCAGGATCTCAGTCTGCATGGTCAGAGCCTGCGGGCTGAGATGGCTAAGAACCAGCAAGGAGGCAAGAGGTCAAACAGAGCGAGACCATCAGCAGCTCCGGAGAGTAAGACGGCGCCAGATAGCGGCACCAGTGACACGACTGAGCAGTAGCACCAAAGGCTGATATGCTAAATGACATTTCAAACCCTTTAAAGGCCTGTTATTGTGAAAGATGTGTTGGTTGCTTTTTGATGATAACAGAATTGTAAAATAGCTAATATAGTTGTTATTCTGACATGTTGGGGGAAAGAACTGTGTGTCCATAGTATCACTGAAGTCTGATTAGAATAGAATAAGAAGGTACAGGCGTAGGGAAGCTTGTTTGATGCGCTGTTACACACTTCTAGGTGTCACCAATGGTGATTTAAAGTGATTGTTTTCAAATGACACTACTTTTTAGGAAAATTACACATGATAGCTTTAAAAAGAGTTTGGTTGCATTGGTTGAATCTCAGCATCACAAAGCGCTTCACCGTGTGCCTTGTTCTTCTACACCCCTCCCCTGCCTTTGCATTCCGAGATCACTCCTTCCTCGAGGGTGCTCTCAGAGACGGATGCAGTATTTTGTTAAAACGTTCACAACATTTATGTTTTATTTCCATAGCCTCTATAATAACTCCTCCTCATGTTGTCTGCTGGTGCCACCATGTGGCCATTTAATCATCTCAAACAGTACAGATCAGTTCTGAGCCAAGAGGCGCCTCCAGTAAGTAAAATCAGAAGTTACATCAAACATCTGTTTACATCATAAAACTAGTTGACCACACACATTTCACATGTTGAGTCCCCCCCACCCCCCAACAAGCTCTAACATTTGAGTGACCCCAGAGAAAATTAGTTCTTTTTCATATTGTGAAATTTGTAGATATTGGGAAAGTATAAGGCAGCTTGATTACAGACTGCAGCAATAGAATTTCCTTATGAAAACATTTTCTTCTCATTCTTTTATATTACCCACAATTAAGGTACTGTACTTTCTAAAAGTTGTGTTTTGACAAAACCTACATTTGAACATCCTAATTATAAATGCCACATTTGGCCTTTTGTAATCTTAATGGACATGTACTTTTTGCTTGTTGCTTGCTTTCCACTTTTTCAGAAAAATAAAAGATATTTTTTACTTCAACTAATGCATTCAAATTGAAAAAAACCCCAACCATATCCATGGTATTCTATCTGGAGAGGTAAGCTAAAACTTGCCATGTTGCATCCCTATTAAAATATGCTGCCATGCCTTTGACCATACAGTGTTCAGCTTACTTGTATAGACAAAAAAAAATTGTGCTATTTTTGCTTTTGACACATAAGGATTGAAGCATGTTTGCATTTGAAAAATTACAGATCTGACATTTCTGTAGTAGATTTGTAACGGGGCCTAAATAATCCATATGCTAAAGTCAATGCAGAGGGCTGATAGAAAATAAAATAATAGGAAGGCCAATTTTCAGTGCTTTAATTCTCTGAACAGCAGTGATTTTGAGTGACTGATCCAGTTGTTTTTTTGTTTTTGTTTTTTGCATGTAATACATCATTTGGGTTGTTGTTTTTAAAATGTATACCCCAGTTTAAGTTGAGTTTAAGATAGATTAACACACCTCTTAATGATCAGACCTTTCCGACTGTTACCTGATATCTGATCTATCTCATTTGAGTCTGCAGTACCGGCAAAGCGTTGTTTTTCTGAAGCGTTAAGATGCAAGCACACAGAATGTGTGTTTGCTCCGAGGTCTATGGCTTTTTATGGAGCTGTCATCCAGGCCTGGTGAGGGAACAGCTGTGGAGCCCCATCCGTCTCCCTGGTCCCGCCAGAGCGCTGAACCTCGGCAAATGTCATCAGTTTGTTAATGTGCTGTTCCACTGCTGTTGAGCCTTCTTATCCCTGGTGTACATGGCATGCTCATTTTACTGGGGTTCAGTCAGTGGTCATGCTGTGAGATTTCAAAACTATACAAGCATAAAAGCAGCATGTTTACACCTAAGAGTGTGCATGTAATGGCATCGTATTTAAATCAGACACAACAAAACTGCTCTAAACCAGCAAATATAAGAGGCGTGCAGAAGCACCCCACTCTTTGAAAAGATTGTACCTCACAAATCTCTTTTCTTCATTTATTTTCAAAATCATGGAGTTCTCTCAAACTACAACTAAATATTTTCCTTAGTAGCAGGTGAAACTTTCAATTATAAAATCTGATGAGCATTTATGAGAACTGGGTCATGTGCCTTTTGTTGCTGTCGAGTTTCCACTGTGTGACCTTTTATTTCTTTCATTGCGTCTTATTGCTGTGTCCCTACATTAGTTTGGAGATGTTTTTGTTAAATAAAAAGTGAGGGTGCGAGGAGAAATAAATAGAAAGCGATGCTGTGTAGGCAAATAGCTTTTTTTTTCCTGTCTTCAAAAGCATCCTGGTTTGAATTTTTAAAATTTTTTTATTTCAAGTATTAAATATGTTGATCCATCTCGCACCCCTGAGTCATCCTGCAGACACAACCTTTGGGTTAAACTGCTTTTGAGTTGCACAACTGTAGGCTAAATACACCAGAGTAATCGTTTTCACCCTGCAACCAAACGTGGATGAGATCTCTGCGTCTGATTTGTTACGCTCTAATTGCTGCGAACACTCCCATTACACAGACAGCATCATACCAGTGAATTTTGAAATCGTTTATTTCAAATCTATAATCAAATCGTCGTTTTATAGGAAATCTGTTTTTCCCTTTGATTGTAATTTTACAATAACAGGCTTAACCTGCCAGTTGAATAAACGCTGGGTTAAACCCCACATGATCTCATTTTACCCTCATTATTTGATTTATTTATCGCAAGCTTTCACATTTTTGGAAAAATCTTGTTGAATTGTTGGAAATATCGCGATATTAATAGGGGTGGGGGGCATGGCATGTCTCATTCTTTTAAGCACACTTTAATGGTTTGTTTGGGGGGTTTATTGTAACACCGATGATCTAAAGGATTATGTGATAAAATTGAAAAATGTCAGGTCTTAGGCTTAAACAGCCCAACGAATATATTTTATTTCTTATAAATGATTTGTTGCAAAATAGCCTAAATCTCAGACCTCAGATGGACCCTTGCTAATTTTCCTAAAAATATAAGTATACAGTGCTGAATGTAATGGTCTACATATATATCTAACATAAACGACACAACAGTGCTTACAATATATCCTCAATTTTCATTTTTAAAACAAATAAGCCTTCTGACAAATATTGCCAATAAAGCATACCTCCTTTGCCAATTTGCCTGAAATTAAAATATGTAGGCCTACAGAATAAATAAAAAGTTGCGCTTATAGGCTATTCAAAAAGTGCCTTCATCGTTTTTACACAGTACACTGTGGACTTACATATGCGATGTCCACAGCCTATATTGTTCATCTTGAAATTCAACGCTGGTATGAAAGTCCAGAAAGAGCATCACTCTAATAAGTCAAAGAAACGTAAAAACTTCAGACGGAGAAACAATTGGACGTGTGCATTTATAATGGCCTACTATAACAAGACGAATAAACATGACAGTCTGAGAAGTGGTAGTCATCCGCTCTGCAGGACTAGTAGTACCAAACAGTGGGGGTTCGGGTCGCCAGTTCACCCCGCTGGTCGTAGTTGATGGCATGTAAAAGTATTTATTATTATATATTATTATTATTATTATCATTATTATTATTGTGTGGTTGCTGTTTGTTTGGCCTGTCTCCGTGTCTTTGTCAGTGATGTGTCACACAGTACAGAAAGTAGTCCGGTCTACTGGAGCGCTCGTCCCCGGGGCCGCAGCAGGCCCCTCCGTCCCTCAGTGGTTTATTTTACGCGTCTGCTCTCTTTCAGGTCGCGCTGAAAAGCGCTGATCGTGACGCCGTCATCTGGTGAGCAGATTGTCCACGGATGCATCACATGACGCACGGCTTGATGTCCTGGTAGGCGACCTGCTGGTGGTGGTAGTACGACCCGCTGCTCGGTGAATGCATCGCCGAGGACGTCATGGCGTTGAACGAGAAGACGAACTCCTTTCGGTCACACATGCTCGGGGATTGGGAGTGGTACCGGGGAATACCTGCAAAAAGAGTGGTCACATGTGAAGTAAAGACAGCAATAATGTTCCATAGTACTACGATGTGTAAACGTTTATTCACTCTCTTTTTTTAAATAAAGAATAATGTTTCAAGCACACAAAAAAAACAAAAGCTTTAGGGATTTTAACTGATTAATCTCTAATTTGTGATAAAATTTCACAATCCATTTTTTTAGATTAATAATAATAGTATAATAATAATATTATAATAATAATAAAGACTGTATAACTGATTATATATATATATATATATATATATATATATATATATATATATATATATATATATATATATATATATATATATATATATATATATATATATATATATAAATCAATTAGTAAAGACCGGATTCAGAGCTTCCCTCTGTTTTTCTTCTTTTTCTGTTTTCCCTCGAAGATATTCCTCATAGACCCGCAGCCCATTTAGCAAGCACGATTAAGATTGTCAAAAGGGGGAGGCGGGTTTGCAGGGCTAATTAACAGTGGACCTCTTGCACGCCAGTCCCGAAGGACTCAGGGCCTCAGGGTAAAACAGGCTGGTTCTAACCGCGTCTGTTTTCCTTATCCGGACACTGGCACGGCTCTAAAGTGGCCCAGTTTGAATGTTTTCATTTCTTTGCACCACAGTTAATAACAGAGACTGGTAACCATTAATATTTGGGTTTTATTCAGGGCAGATAATTCTATTTTGTTTGTAGCAGAACAGGAACGGGATTTATTTTAGTTTTAGAAAAAACCTGACACGTTTTCTTTTTTGGTATTATTTTGGTTTTAATTAAATTCATTTGATATTTAGTACTCTAGCTATAAGCCTGTTAGTTACAGAAAAAATAGGACACATTCAGATGAGGGAACGTGAGGTTGTATACTCATTATTTCCATTAGACCCATGTTTGGCTTATAAACACGTGAACCGCCACTGCCCCTGCTATTCTGTAGTCCCTTCATCAGAATGAAGTATTTGGAAGCTTAATAAATTGTATCTGTTTATATTTTACTCTTGGTATTGTTTTATAATCTTAGTATATTCAAGCCGCCTAGAAACATTGAGAGTGAATCAGCAACCTTCTATGATCTTACCTTGTAAGTCTGTATTGTGCCCGTTCTGGTGTAAATACGATTGGTCCAACGAATGCGTGGGCAAACTGGGCTGCAGCGGGTTTGCCCCTGGATTACAAGGAGACAGAGGCTGCTGCTTTATGTAAGAGGCCCCGTTATTGAGCGCGGCGGGCGGGGCCGGAGCCCACGCCGAGGCTGAGCTCGAGTAGACGGGGTGAGGCTCCATGACTCCTCCGCTGGTGAGAAGAGGGGAGGCGGAATTGTCGTGGTGGGGGTAATCACTCCCGGTGGATCCTGTACAACTTCCCATGTAGGAATGTCCACTGTTGGTCGACAAGTGTGACAAGGTGTGCCCGGACAGACCCATTCCGTCCATGTTACCCGCCAAGTGTCCATTCATCATCCCAATCCCGCTGTCCACAGACAAACTGTTGGGCGGACAGGATAGTCCCCCGCCGCTCCCCTGGAAGTTGTAGGAGTCGGGGATGTGGTTGAATCCCAGGCCGTTCATCATGCTGTACATCGGCTTCAGCGCCTGGCACTTGCGCCTGAAACCCCTGGGTCTCCTTCTGAAGGAGCCTTCTTCGAACATGAACTCACTAGCCGGGTCGATAGTCCAGTAGTGTCCCTTCCCTGGCCGGCCGAGGCCCTTGGGCAGCTTAATGAAGCATTCGTTCAGGGACAAGTTGTGACGCACCGAGTTCTTCCATCCCTGGTAGGAGCCCCTAAAAAACGGGAAGCGGCTTTGCAAGAACTGGTAGATTTCACTGAGAGTCAGGCGCTTGGTTGGAGAGCTCTGGATAGCCATAACTATCAAAGCTATATATGAATATGGGGGCTTTTCTGGTCTTCGGATCCCAGCGTTTGTCTTTTTAGCTTTCGTGGTGGAGGAGGCGGTTTCCATCACTGCAGTCTGTCCGTGTGGCTTCTCAGGAGCCGACATGGGGCTGCTCTGAGCCGGAGTCTGCGCTGGGGGCTGCTGAACCTCTGCCGTCATTAGTTAAATTTAGTCGTCGAGTTGACAAAGTCGATTTCCACCTGCACGCCTATAAAGACTACAATAATGGACACAAATTCTCTAACATAAATAGCCCCCAAAAAATAAAAAATAAATTAAAAAAAAAAGAACAACCAGAAAAACGCAGCAATCAAGAGACAAACTTTACGCACGACCGAAATTGCGAGACAGTCTCGTCTTCTTCCTTTTGATGCAGTCCTGCTCGCAAAACCGAAGCCGGACGGACTTGTGTAGGCAGCGTCCGAAAGGGGACAAGGAGCAGAACAGGAGCCGCTTTCCACTTCAGTTGGTGTGTTGTCGTGCGTCCGAGGAGCTCACTTTTTACTTATCTGTTACCATCAGCGCATTGGAAGCTTGATGTCTTGGCCATCCTAATGTTGGGACCCGCCCAGTTCCCTCCTACTCCAGTGGTGGGCTGTTAGCACGCACATCTGTGTGCGTTCACTTTTCAGGGAAATGCCTTTTCCATTCCTTACATTAAAACAGGGGCAATATTAATCCGAAATGATCTATATGATACTCTATGTTACAGGATATAGCAACGTGGCTTTATTGTTTTAAATATATAAAACGACCGCCATTGTAGATATAGATTGTTGATTGTCTTATCTGTGATGACTTTATTTTACATTTTTTATTTTTAAAACTAAATATCGTGAATTCCAATGTGCAGATTCTTCAGATTGGTCGGAAAGTAGTTTTCTTCCGTTCAAATTCCAAATGTTTGATGCATCAGGAGGGCAAAAAAAACAAAACCAAAACCAAAAAAAAAAACCCCAAACAAACATCGCGTCTCTTTTTCTTATTAAGCTTTTCTAATATTTCATTCAACATTTTTAGAGTTTGAAAAACATTTACCAAAAGGAAACGACCCCCTCATATTCAAAACTACCTTCCCGATTTCTGTAAAAGATAGACAGGAACATGGGCAGGATGTTTATACAGCAAGATGTAAACATTTTCGCTGGCCTTCTTTAAATAAAAAATCAAGCAAAAGCCCCGTTTAGATCAGCTAATACTCATCTGATGCGATATGCCCGTCTGTTCGCTGCGTCCTGTGTAGATGTTGGAGGTTTTTTTTGCACATGAATATTGTTTGTGTAATGCCGTCATAATATTTACGCAGGCACGCAGAAGGAGTAAGGTGGAAGTTCTGCCGACCAGTGCGCACCAAACTCGGACGGGGACTTGAGATCGACTCCTGTGGGCATTTTTTTTTATCATCGAATGATGCAGGAATTGAGGTAAAGTGGATTTTAACCTCAATAATACTTAAGTAAGTCGCGTTAGTTTAGCTCCGCAGTGGGAAACCTTATTAACTGTATTTCTGTAGTTTTATGACATAGGAGGATAAAAAGGTACAACTACATTATGCATTCAGCTCTGAATGTTTTTCATTTTGCTGAGTTGTAATCCACTCAGAAGATGATGCGCACCAATTTGTTTGTGTTTTAAAAAGTTGAAAGCTTCATTTTATTTCGTCCTTCTATGGATTATTCAGCTGTAAATGCGAGCTACTGAAATACGATCAGTTCATAACTTAAAACTGTTGACAGTGGGTTGCTTATTGTTCCCTGGAGATCTCGATTGCTGCAGCCTGCAACCTTTTGCCTCTCCGTGGGTTCTCTCAGTTGTGCTTGTTGTGCTTCTGGTCTATGTCGGTGTTAATCTTTGTAGCTGCTGCTTATGGCTTTGACATGATGGAAAAATTACACCAGAGTGCATGATTATTTTCACAATATGTGTCCTGTGCTTAAAACTATAAGTTTGGAGACTTTACTGTTACTAAATGCAAAGGTCACAAGAAGCTACTAAACATTTTACTGTAAAAAATAAAGCGTCCAGATGTTTGTTGGGTTAATTAGAGGAAAAAATTAAATTAATTTTCGATATATATGTTAAATGTGGAATGTCGTGTTGATATTCTCCAGAACTGTCCAGTTTCAAAACACAAACAGCTGCCCTTTTTCTGGCCCACGCGGTTTGCCGCAAGGAAATTTAAAAAAAAAAAAAAAAAAGCAATTCATTGTCAAATTTCCATTGTCAGCTTTAAATGTGACGGACGTGACGTTGTTAGTTTTTGCTGTTGAAAGGAAGATTTAAACCCACGGATAAATGAACGTGAGTATTGTTTTAACCGGTGCCTGCTCGGCCACTCGCCTGGAGTGAGGGCCACACATTTATCAGCGGAGCGGACCACCCAGCGCGCACCAGAGGCAGACGCACTCCCGTTCTCTCTCTGCCCACTGCGTTTAATTACCACTGATGACTTCATTCCGTTAGGATGTTTTTTTTTCTTCTCCTCATGTGCTCATTCGGCCCCGTGTCATGATTGTGCTTTTACAAATAAAAAGCTCAATTATTTTTTATTACAGGAGGTATTAATGAACCTTGTAGTTCACTGAACAATCGATAGGAAATAACTACCCTGGTATTATCACACATGTACTTGCGTCATCAAAGTCTGTACGTTTCCAGTCGATCCAGAATCAAAGAGTTTTCTCAATCGATCAGATGAATCGGTGTCTGTAACAACATCCCTGGTAGTTTTCTGTGCGTTCGTCATAGCTGTGGCTTCAGTCCCGAGGTCAGAGCTTCCCTTCTCTCCATCGCAGACAAAAGTCATGCACTTTTCCATGACGTCCCATCGTGAAATATTTGACAGCGCTGCATCCTCAGGAATGCTCGGCCACTTAGGTGGAGGTACACCGCAGAGTGCTCAGTCCTGACAGGCTTTCCGGACTGTCTTACAGTTATTTAGTGCACCGAATCCAGTTCTGGACCCCCTGAAAAACGCGTTGTTGCCACGTTCTGCCCAAATTCTTTCTTATTGGTTACAGTCTTCCTTCAGTCAACCTTGTAAATGGTACACTACATAATCGGGTTAAAATATGTATATTTGGGTCATTTTTCCCTGTATAATCTGAAGACTGTATCATATACTTTTAAATATTTATTTTTGTGCTACATGAGACGATGTTTTCAGAATTATTTTCATCGTTGCGCATTTAAAATCTTGATTTCTCCCAGATACTACTGCGCGTTCAGAGTATGAAACGATGCAATTAACTTCAAAATCCTTTTTTTTTTTTTCTAACAGTTTAGATAAATACACCTGGTGGATTTCAGATTCAGCACTTTGGTCCCAAACAGATTAAGAAGATGACGAGGCCCAAATCACGATGACTAAGAGAATTAAAGACAAAGACTTAAACCGCGTAAACGATCGTCTTTGAGAAATTAGATGGTTTTTGTGCTCAGTGGTGAAAGAGACCCACGGAGGGTCACGAAGAGGCCACAGGGAGCTTGATCGATCAACTGACCGGGAATTCATCTGCAATGAACTTGAAAATGAACTTGAAAAATGTTTTACACGTCCAACTGTGTAAAACAGAGAACTTTCACAAATGATGGCCTGCTGCCATTTAAAAAGGTTATGTGTTGAAATTGTATTACATAGTATATTATATCAAATCAATTAATCGATAAACTTATTTTACACCTCCAAAGGTTAAATATTGAAATTCACTAACAATAGCCGAGTTTAGAAATTGCAGGCTGCCTATTAAATATTCGTCACATGGTCAATAAATGGTTCGTTTCATAGCGAGATTTATTTATAGGCCTTAATTAGTTAATTTTTTTGTATTCATTTTAGCCTGAAATAAAATTCATTATATCTACATAATTTAACTTTTGAGCCAAAGTGGCAAACTATCCGGTTTACGCTGAAACACACATGAATGAGTTCACGGTAACAAACCTGGAAAAAATAAACACACATCATTTTACTTTTATTTTTACACACACACACACACACGCACGCACGCACGCACGCACGCACACACACACACACACACACACACACACACACACTATTTGTCTTACATGAAATGATTTTTTGAGTAACTGTAAACACAATATATTTTTCCTCTGCAGCCTTTGGAAACATTATCCTAATAGATTTTTTGGCTCTCTGTCTCTACAGTGTCGCCTGAACTTCACTCAACATTGCCGCTTTAATTGAAAACAGTGTCATGTCGAGGTGGGTACCCCCTCATCACTTTCCTCGCGCTGTAGGTGGCCGTGTATATTTTCGTTTTGGTGGTGTTTATGTGAACGAGAAAGGACGGGATTGCGAGCAGACCGCTGATTGCGCGCGTTGGGTCTGCGTGGATTTTGAAGGGCATTCGATGGGCACCACCTCCGTCCTAATCAGCGGCGGCAGAAGTGCGCTCACTACCTTTTTGATTTTCCTGCTGAGATATCTCCTATACGCGTTCTGCTGTGTGTGGACACACAAACGAAATTAATTTGTTTGATCTCCTATAAAATATGTTGTCTTCTTAAATGCATTGGATGGAAATGGGATTTTTGGTCTCATTCAAACATATTTTGAGAGCATCCTTCAGCATGAAACTGAGCGCAGCCCAACAATATGGGTACTAATATGGGACCCTCCTGCCCGAATAGTCAATTCATATTTTCAACACAGCCTGATGAGAGTTACTTTAACTGTTTATCACTGATCTAACCCGCTTTGTTCGGTCCATTTATGATCTGTCGCGTTTAATTCGTTTAAAATATAATTCAAGTACAGAACCGTTCTGTCTCTCCTCATAGGTAATGGACCTATGATATCGGCATCTTCAGTAATTAATTTTCGAGTTTAAAGTAAACAGCCAGTGCTGTTGTGTCATTGGCTGCACATGCACGTGGATGGAAAGCACGTGACCCACGTCACAAGCGTAAGGACGAACACCTGTTGGCCTCTGTCGATCACCTGCAGCAAAGGTTGATCTATCATTCGCAGTCTTCAGCTTTAATTGATCAGTAAAAGTCGTCGATAATTTAAGCATGATGCAGACTTATTGAAACTTTATATGTCTACTCTGAACTCACTCCCTGTTGAATTAAATAAAATACACGCTGCTGTATATATTGTGTATTTTTAAATCTCAATCCTCATTTGGAATTTTCACACCAGAAATACTGCAAATATCTGAACAGTGATCTCCGTTTTACGTCATCTGGTATTTTCACGCAAGGCAAAGTCTTTCTTTCTTTGATTAAAGTGTTTTTGCAAAAATCAAATCTTTCTGTCTTTCTTTCTTTTTGTCAAAAACAGTCATTGCTTTCAAATCGGCAGCTGATTATGCCAAATTACATGAGTCATTTTAACAAATACTATATTACGTTATTGTGAGAACTTCAGCCTCGTCAGTAAAGCCTCCCCCGTGTGTTCTAGTTTTTCTAATTACAGGTACTGTAATTCACTCACACCGTTTAATTTCACTGTTCAACGTTTGCCACGTTTTACATATATATATATATATATATATATATATATATATATATATATATATATATATATATATATTTTGCCTCTTGGATATATGAGTGTACAAAAACAGACGTGTCTTTTTGACAGTTGAAAATAATAAAAGACTACAGGCATGTGTTAAAATCGTTCTGGTTAATTTCATGATCACATAATTTGACATGGAGGACGGCACTGCGAAGGAATTGGCAGATTCAGAGGTTTTACACATTCAAAAATGTCAAATTATACGTGCAGAGAAAATTTTCCGTCATTCTAAATATCTGCTCACGACTTGTTAGTCTTTCATCAGGTCCATAAATAAAAGCACAGTGCATTTTTTTTTCTTGTTGCTGTTGATGAACTTTCAAATAGAAGCATGTTTCATTAACATCAAACTAAACTTCAGGGTTAAAGTATGCCTAAATACTATAACATAATAAAATAAAATATATTTCTTTTGATACAATGGGATCCAAATAGTTGACTAGTTGAATTTGTTATATTTAATTTATACAGCAAAATTAAAAGATTTGGAGCCAGATTGTGAATTATTTATAATCTCAATATTTATTACATATTTGTGTTTGTTTTATTAAAACTCATTAATAGAATATTTGTAAAAATACATGTGAGATTTTTTCACCTTCAGACTGTCTACTTAATATAACTGTTCTTTATGAGGTATTTCCATTTCATTTTTTTTGTGAAAAAAAAAATTCTGGTCCAATAAAGGACAGGAAAATTAGACTTTACTTACATGTTTATACCTTCTCACTGTTGCGTTCATGTGTGACCTGTAATTTTGCATTAAGTTAAATTAAGGTTGTTCATCAGTAAAAAATTAAATGTATAAATTTGGAAGCACAGCAAAAGTTTCATGCAAATTAAATGGCAATATTTAAACCACTGTACTCACGAGTTTCTGAATAATTTTGTTACTGATATTTTGATATTTCTTTGCTACAATAAACTTTTCATGTTCCATTTGATTTTAAGTTTCCATGCTAAACTATGAATCAAGTTAATTATGTCAAAAAAAATCATATGAACATAAGTTTTTTTCAATTTAAAATAATATTAGCTAAATCTGTCGTGAATGATGTAAATTTAAACTAAAATGAAAAAATAAAGAACATTTCTTTCACAGAAAAACTGAATGTGAAAACAGATTAAAATGTTCCCTTACAGGCTTCACCTCTCTCCTCTACTCTGTGGCCTCTCAAGGAAGATGCAGTCCCACACAGTAAGCGAGAGCCTGCTTAGTGCCCCACCCTGCAGCCCTTGCATGCCTCCCAGGGCTGGTCCATCATGGTCTGTCTGATGCAGGGAGAGACATCAATAATAAGAGCTGAAGCAGAAACCACAGTGGAGAACACAAAAGAGAGAGGGCAGGCATACACAGGCCACAACCGGCTCTGCTGCAGGTTAGCTCCTTTGATACTTGCCCCGATGGCAGTTTGATGGGCGCACATGGGGTGACATGGGTTTATGTATGTGTTTACTTGTGCGTTTACATAATATCTATGGTGTTTATGCACAGCCCACCAGCTCTTTTTTTCTTTCTTCTGAAGGGGGATTTTCCTGTGGCAAGCTGCTTTGGAAAAAGCAATTAAGAATTCCCAAACAGTACACCACAATGGGAGATATCGTTTGTGCAATGTGTGTTCCATGTCTCTCACAGTTTTTGTCTGGAATGGGGTTTGACTATTTTTAATCTGTGCACAACTGAACCCACCTACAGACAAACCACAAATTGAATGAAGGGGAGGGGGTGAGTGGGCATGGTAATTGCCTATTGTGGAGCTCAAACTCCTCTGTTCTGCCGTAAACATCTTTGGTAGTTCACAACTTGATACCCAGTGCTCCAGCCAGTTTGAAATTATAGCATATCCTCATTGTCTGTGGGAACCTATAGCCAAGCCGTGGTTGGAATCAGTCAGGAATGCTTTGGGATGGTAACTGGATTCGGTTGTAATGCCCAGCTCTCCGCAGTGGAATACTAGGGTGGGAAAAAGGCCGAGAGCATTTCCTGAGTGGAGGGGGGTCCCACTGAAGCATCACACGCATGGGCATTATGTGACAGTGATCCTGCCAGGTTTTAGCCTGTGATCCTGAGTGAAAAGAGGAGCCCAACTGTGGGGGAGGTATGTTCACTGCAGTGGGCAGTGCCAGGGAGAGAGATGAGGGAATAAAAATGAAATGATAAAGATGAGGTTACAATCTACCTGTGAAGGAAGGGCTAAGGGGGGGCTGATGAAGAGGAGGAAGACAAATGCTGTATTTGTGCTGCGAAGCTGCAGCCTGTGTCTGTTTCTTCAGAGGCCTTCTAACAGACGGCACGCAACGGAAGTTGTTGAAGATCATCTGATTAGCTGTGCAATTTTCTGAGTTCTCCTTATATTTCTACTCTGCACATGTTTTAGTAACAAAATAAATGCTTTCAGTAAGTATCTGCAAAATAAAACTGGAAAACAGGATTTTTATTTTGAGAAAAAATTTGGACAAAAAAAAATTCAAAATCTGAATTGAGTCAAAATGAAATCTCTGTAAACTATCATGGGTCGGAAATCCTTAAAATAAAATAAAATTTCACGATACATGGGCTTCATTAAAAGCTTTGGGTTTCATATAAGCAAAAATGACAATTTCTGTGAGTTGGTCAGAAGTGTGTAGAAATGCTAACGATGCATACAAAATATTCAGAAAACTTGTATGAATGTTTAAATTAATTAATATTGTGGTCAGGATATCAAGCTTCAAAATCAAATGGTAGAAAGAATTCATTTGTAATATCAGGTGAGCTTTGCTGCAGCACAATTAATCTAATTAAAATGGTGAAATATATTGATGATGTCCTAAGCCCTCCATACTATTATCAGCCCCACATTTGTTAGATTATGTGTAGATCAGCATCATGAAAATTGATAATTTTCAGCTCCTAAGAGGATTGATTGGATGCACTCATTCTTTGATGGCGGTAGAGTAGAGAGGTGCCACTGCTTGTAAAGAATCTTTGGTGTCTATATGGTTTATCACTTTAGGTGATAGTCGCATTGTGTGTGGAAAACGCACTTATAACTAATTGTACTAGCCAGTGCATATGAGAAACATGTTATCTTTGTCCAGACTGGTGCTGGCGATGCTGCACATTGCCCCTGCTGGCTTCTGTAAATCTTGGGAGGAATCTCTGCCTGTAGTTGTCAGAAGGCTTTTTATTTCCACCTGCTACCGGCCTCTTTCCGTTGGTCTGCTCTATAACAATGGTACTGGGAAAGCTGTGGAGTGCAATGTGATTGATGTTGGACTGTATTTGGCCCTTCTTCAGATTGGGGCCTGAAAGGAAGTGGCTATCCCTCCCTTCCACCCTGACTATACCCTGCAATAATGCATGGCTCAAGAAGACAAAGTGCTGATCAGATTTGTCTGAGACATCTCATTTTCAAAATCTGTCCAAAAGAGATTTCGGTTGGCATATATAAAAAGAAAAATCAAATTGGCACCATAAGAAACTCAATGACATGTTATTTCTTTGATGCAACATGCGTCCATTCTCCAGTGCCGTGCTGCACCGCATTCGTATTTATATTCAAAATGTTAATTTGCAGTAATGCCACGCAATTAAAGCTGACTGCATCGTCTCCATCCGGTCTCAGGTCATCCCAGTTTTCTTTTTTTTCTCTCTGGGGTGACGAGAGGTACAGGATCATCACAACTACATTCTTTCCATTTTGTAGAGGATTGCTGTGGCAGAGAGAGTAATCCGTCACACCGGTTGTCTGTCCATCTCTCCCTCCATATTTCTAACTTTTCCTTCTCCTTCCTCCAGGCTGAAGCGGGCAGGCGTGTGGCTTTGGCCACAGGAAGCCGTGAATTCTTGGGAGAATGGAAGATGTATTATGGGGAGACATGCTGCCCCCCCCCTCCACCCCCCACCCCACCCACTCTCCAGCCCAAAATGACACCTGACCCCTACATGTGTTTATATCAGGCCATGGAAGTGAGAAATAGTGATGAGTCACTCTGGCTGTGTGTTTACACTGTGGAGTCACGCAAGGAAGGAAATCAGCCACGGTCTGCTAAAAGTGGCGAGGTGAGAGAGAATAGCTGCAGTCCAGCAGAGCTGCAGAGACTTACCTCAGAGCCAGAATTGATTTCACATCATCTCTGCAAAGACCTTCGACCAACAAAAAACAGACATTAGCAGCACAGCGGACTGTTGTCAAGTCAGGCTGCAGCATGGGCTGAACTAAGAGGTAAAAATCAGACACCTTTCCTTAAGGCAGCTGAAAATAACGTCACATCAAGGAAAACCTGTGTTTTCATATATATGACCTCAATTAAGACAATAAAACTGTTCTCAGGATCACAGACACACGTTTCACTGTGTAATTCATCACTAAGGATCATTTTAATTTATAAATGGAGTTGCAGACAAGATTTTCATGCAGCAGCAACTATATGCACTTAAAAAAGAGCAATATCAGGGTTACAATAGTTTGATAATTTAATTTCAAAGACAACTAAGATGTTTTGTTGTTGTTTCCTTCAAATATAAATATTTTGAAAGACTTTATCGATTATCAGGTGAGTTACTAAATCGAACGCTGGTATAGTAACAATAATAAAACAAATTCTGTAATAATAATAATGGAGGACGGAGGGATGGACTGATGGATGGATGGATGGATGGATGGATGGACGGATGACAGACAAACAGACAAACAGACAGACAGACAGACAGACAGACAAACAGACAGACAGACAGACAGACAGACAGACAGACAGACAGACAGACAGTTAGATAGATAGATAGATAGATAGATAGATAGATAGATAGATAGATAGATAGATAGATAGATAGATAGATAGATAGATAGATAGATAGATAGATAGATAGATAGATAGATCATTTAAAAATCCTTCCTTGATTCATTATAATGCAGAGATTGCACATACATCTCAATATGGACCATTTACTGTGAAACTCCTTAAGATGACTTCCATACAACTCCTTGAAGCCCTGAGACTAAACATCTCTAGTCTTGCACTAGAGAACTGTACTGGGACCGTGGTCGCTGGACTAACAAAAGACTTAAGAGTGACTGACGGTGGTTAGTGTTCATTCCTGTATAAGTGCTGAGTCCTGCTTTAAACAATTGATCACACACATTTTGATTGAAAGAAGGCAGCGCAGTGTTGATATGTCTGGGACAATACTAAGTGGTTCTGTTCCTGCTTAAGAACTACATGAATTTTTATTTCTCTCTGTTCTAGTCCTTGGTAATTTATGGAGTACAGGTAGTCCTCAACATACGAACACAATTGGTTCCACGAGGTTATTTGTAAGATAAGTTGTTCGTAAGTCGTTATTAAATTTCAACCATAGTCACCATTTGCAGTCATATAAAAGCAATTGCTACTTTAAATATGAAAGTATTATTGCTTAAGAAACTGGCCAGAAACAATAACAGGACATAAACAAAACACATAAATGAAATAAAATCCTGTAGTACTGTAATGTAACTTTTATATCTCAACCTCTGCTGAATGAATTTTATCCTCGGGTTACAGAGGCTAAGCCAAGCTTTAATCCACTGAGGTATTCCACCATACTTATGTGAATGATGCGCTGATGCATCTTTGTAATCAAAAGTCCAACAGGCCACTTTATGTTTGATTACTCTGTTTTATTTCCATTAGTAAGTTTCTCAGTTAACTCAACCTATAGTTAACATCTAATAGCATAACATTGATAGTTCAGTATTCAGTGGGCAGAAACCTAACCTGTCCAACATTGGTTATTACATCTTTTGGCTCATGCAGGGGAAGAAAACCATCAATAGTTTAAAAAATATGAAATAGCAGGCATGTTGTGACAGAATTTTCTTGCAGACAGCCTGTAGTCTTCATTGCTGGCACTAACGTTCAATCTGATCCAAATTGTCAGCAGTCTAGATGTTCATGACTGTCCCCATGCACCTAAATACATGGTGCATTTGTTCCCTGCTCAGAAGTTCATAGAGATGTGGATGGAAAAAGGACGAAATGCTGCAGATGACGCGCCAACAGGATAGATGAAAAGGCCAAATGAAGCCCAACATCAGAGCAACTGTTCACTTAATCTTATATTCTCTGAGTTATTTTTAAATGAAATATGAAATCTTAATCTATGGGGTGATAATGTCACGCTGCTTGGTGTGGCTTGTGGCAGAAAGGGGAACTACAGTAGTCGGCCATGGCAGCGTGTGGCTGTTTGTATCATGAAGACTACCTGTACACCAAGGCTTGATGCTGAGACCAGTTCTATTTTCAATCAAAATGTTTGCCATATAATACAGAGACAGAGCATTTCAATGCACTGCTGCTCCAATCACCACAGTTTCAGACTGCAGATTTTTTAAAAATGCATGGCAGTGAAATTGGTCAAATTAGATAAATTCAGATTGTTATCCTGAGTATTGGAATAGAATGTAATTTAAGTATCACCAGGCGGAAGTTCATTTGTTACCAAGTCCAGCAGTCATCGATAAGACAGTGAGTAGTATGTAAGGGCAGACTACAGCAGAAAACCTTCAATAATAAATAGATATGGACCAGGCCGTGAGACACAAAGTGCTTTTAACAGTCGATAAGAGTGTGGAAAGGTAATACAGATAGAAGGTGGTTTAATTACCGTAAATAATAGATAGTTTTCACTATATCGTGGAATTCGTTATTCACGTGTGGTTCCTGGAACGTATTAACCGCGAGTAACGAGGGCGCACTGTATTTTATTGACAATATTACCCAAGTGTTTTTGTGCGTTTTGAGATTTTTTAAAATCTTACGCCAGTCCAGTCCTCTGCCTGAACACAACAGCATGAAACGCTACCAGAATTCCCTAACAAATTTAAAATCGACCCTCTGATATCAAATTAGCTCAGTCTCCTCAGAAAAAAATGGGCCTTCTCAGAAGCAGCCCTGCTTCTCACCTTCCAATCTCAGCCAGTTTGTATGGACACCCAGGTATTTATAAGAGGAGACCTACTGACTGGCTTTTGGTCACTATGGGGCTACATCAGCTTTACTTCAATTATCAGTTTCTTTATACTAACAATGACATGAGCTTCCTTGCATGTGCTTAAGAATCTGCTTTCTTGTATTAAGTCTTCAATTGGTTCACAATCAAAGTCAGCCAAACCTCATGCCTTTAGATGAACATGGCCGACTATCATAATAATAGTTTTTGGAAGGTAAAAATCAGACTCTGAAGGGTACAAACCCTCCACCAATAATCAAACAATGATCTTATCCATTTTGTCTGGAACTGATTTCATTTTACTTGTTACTTTTAAAGTCCTTCTCTGAGGCCTGGCTTCAGAACACATATCTGTATCTCGACCCATATCAACCGGTGTGCAGCCTGAGATCCAATGGGGGGAGCCTGACAATGAATCCCCGCTCACGCTTTTAGAATAAAAAGAACTGAGCGTTTGCTGTTAGTGCTCCTCAGCTGTGGTACGACCTGCCGAGGATATCCTCACTTTCAGTTTATTATCGCAGCACACCTTTGAGTGAAGATTTCACAGACGCTCTGATAATGTTTGGGTTTAGGTCTATCCTTAACCTTTTAAACAGTATTTTTTTTTTTAAATTTTAATTCTGCCCTAATGGGTTGCCCTGCTCACTTTAAATCCACCTTTTGTTTTCACAGTGTTGATCATTGAGTTTTATTTAAACATCCATGATTTTAAAAGTGTAATTCCTCTTTTACTCCTGATGCTGGCCAGTTTGTCTTATTAAAACTGTATTTTAATTTTTGCAGTATTTTTTTTATTTTATTGGTGTAAGACTTGGTGTTACATTTTTCCTAATTGATTCCACCAAATCAAATTACTGTTTTGTTTTGATTGTTAATTTATTATAAACTATTATTATTATTGTTGTTGTTGTTGTTGTTGTTGTTAGTAGTAGTAGTAGTATTGTTTTTGTTGTTATTGTTGTTGCTATTATTATTACTATTATTGTGAATTTATTTTGTTCAAAATTGTACTTACAGTGCGCTTAAATCATTACTATGTGAACAACATAGTGAACATTGCTCTAGGGACTTGATGTCCGACATACAGTTCGCCCTCGTTCCTCGCGGTTAATGCGTTCCAGGAACCACATGTGATTTCCGCAATAGAAAGATGAACTACTTATTTTATTATTTATGGTAATTTAAACATTTATGACCCTCCCCATACTGATATTAAACCACCTTTTATCTGTATCACCTTTCCCCACACTCTTTTTGACTGTTTAAAGTACTTTTGTGTCTCATGGAAGTCCAGGACTCAAGGAACATAGTGCACTTCCAGATGCTGTCAGCCAATAGACTGCGCGTACGGTATCATGTGACTGCCTACAAAAAATTCGCAATGAGGTGAAGTTGTGATCGTTGATGCGCAAATGAAGTGCGAGAGCGCACTGTACTGTGAAAAGTGTGTACTGTGCTAAGACAATTTTTGCGAGCATATTGTCACTGTCATTTTCCACACTGACTGATTGTACGTTTTAGGTTGCGTAACTTGTTTTCAAGTGATGCTTGTAGTTGCTTCAGTCGTGCTGTGTAAATAAAGGTGACACTTTCTTTCCATCATTAGACTGGCGTGAGTAAGTTCATTGCATACTGTAGTAAGTATCCCGTTACACAACCGCACACACACCGCCGCAATGAGAGAGTCAGTGGCTCTTATTTTGGCTGATCTCTCCTGAATTGTAAGTCCTGTCAGGGGCTTTGATTGATAGTTGTGTTTATCACCATATTATTAAGCAATCAAGCTCACCACAGCTGGGCCTGAAGCTCCTTAATTCCATCTAAAGCACATGGCTTCATGTTAATTAAAGGTTTGGCAAAAGTGTTTATTTTTGTGATTTTTTAAAATATAGTTGTCTGTGTTTTTTATGTGAGTGTACTGATTGGTGTATTTGTATCCTCTTCACATCCATCCCAACATTCAGTGTCCTGCTGGAGCTTCTTTTATACAGATTATGGTTATTCACAAAGACAGTGAAGAAGAATCATGCTACTTAAACTGAATTTAGTGAGTGTGACAATCGTCTGCTTGTACTGTACATTACAGTAAGGTGCTCAAAATAACAAATCGGGAACACGTAGTGTAACTGTCTGTACATAATACCAGTGGGTCAACCAGTCCACGCTCCGTACATCAGCAGGGGTTTCTTCTCGCGTCTTTAATAGAGACTGCGGCAGGCTGCATTTGTGTATTCCTGAGGTAAACACAGTCATGGCAAAGTGGACTTGCTGCTGAGTGTGTTCTGACTGGAGACAGAGAGTACTGTGGCACTGTACCGGCTGAGGCACTGGCAGCTCTCGAGGTGAAGGGTTAATGTGATGAATGGCTGTTTGGTAATGGGCCATGTATTAGGGCAAAATAGCTCTTTTAAAAGCCTGAGCTCGAGCCATTGTTATGGGCAATTTGATTCAGGAATCAATCAGGTCGCAGATGTTTCATGTTGGATCACTGCTCTGTCGCGCTCTTTCTCTCAACCAAATGATGGAAGATTGTCTTGAATGACTACATGCAGGTCTAAATTCATGCGGTCAAACCCTTAGGATTGTGATACCACATTGTTTAAAAAAGATTAAGAGAAAAACAATTAGTCCGTTTGTCATGATTGTATATAATCTGAATGATCCTTAAACAAGGAGACAAATGCCATTGCATTCTTTTCCTGGTCTTGGGAGGACTGTACAATAAATGGACTGTGTGTACCTTTTGTTGAGCCAACAATGATGACACTAAACTGATTACCTGCAGGCCTAATTCCTTCACTTTGTAGAACCAACTCATAGATGTGTGCCCTGTGCCGACAAATTCAAGAAATTCTTCTTACAAAGTGAGACAAATAGTGTAGAAAGCCTTTTCATAGCACAAATATTTGGAGGTTTGGAGGTTTTAATCTGTGTTCTGCAACAATTGCTCCCATGATGCCTCTTGCTAAACTCTCCATTCATTTCAACATGTCTTGTTGCGTACTTGTTTCCATTGCTTTCATTTGTGGTATATTACACAGTGCAAGTGTTATTATGCTTTCCTGATGGATTTGTTATTGGTTTTTAATATATCTTCTGGTCTTAAGTGGTCCAGGACTCCCTGGATGAAGACATGTTATATCTCAATGGGACCCTGTCGGTTTAAGAAAGGACAAACATTCTGTATATCGTTTCGCATTATCCAGTTTTCAAATTCACCAATTTGTTTTAGTTTTTTCTAATCTATCACAAAAGTTAGAAATCAAAGTCTGAAGACATAAACTCACAATATTACAGAAACAACTGTTTTAAAACAGGACTCCATGTACAATGGATATAGCTGCAACTACATTGTACAGAAACCAATAACTTTGTTTTAACAAATGTGTTTATTTAACATTCCTTTTGCAGATTGATTTGTTTACTACTTTGTTTCATGGAGTTGAATTTAGCCTCAAAGTCTAATGCTCCAGATTAAAGACAAACCTTTATGATGAATTCCCTGTTTTTTGGTGTTGTGGAGACACAAGGTAGTAATAAATAAGTAATATTGAACTTATTGGTCTTCTTGATTGCTTTATGTCTGCAGGGTTTGTTCAACAACCAGACGTATAAAAATTACCGTTCATGCTTGTCACATCTAGTAGTAGTGGTAGTAGTAGTAGTAGTGGTAGTAGTAGTAGAAGTAGTGGTAGTAGTAGTAGTAGTAGTAGTAGTAGTAGTAGTAGTAGTGGTAGTAGTAGTAGTAGTAGTAGTAGTAGTAGTAGTAGTAGTAGTAGTAGTAGAACTTTATTGATCCCTTAAGGAGATTCCGTCAGGGAAATTGACATCTCTGTCGCACTACACACAGCACAGGGACCACACAAAGCACACAGAAAGAAGTACCAACACCTAAAGGAATAAAAATAACAGTTCATAAAATATACAAATAAAAAAGGGCATAAATAGGCATAAGGGTTAAAGTATTTATAGTGCTGTAGTGTTTATGGTTTTTTGTGTAGTCCCTCTTCCACCTCTTCTCCCCCAGAGAGGAGTTGAGTAGTCTAATGGCTCGGGGGATGAAGGAGTTCTTCAGTCTGTTGGTCCTGCATGTTGGGAGGCGCAGCCTCTGGCTGTTCAGGCTTCTTTGGTCGTTGGTAACAGTGTGCAGAAGGTGGCTGACATTGTCCATGATGTCCAACAGTTTGTCCAGGGTTCTCCTCTCTGCCCCCATTGCCAGAGGGTCCAGCTTCATCCCGACTACTGAGCTGAATGCTCTCAGCCTCCTCAGAAAGTACATCCTGCTCTGAGCTTTCTTGTACAACTGCCTCATGTTGATTGTCCAGTCCAGCTTGTTGTCCAGCCAGCCATCTAAAGAAGAAGCTTCAACAATTCATTATAACGATTATTATAAATTGGTTCCTGATCTGTGATTAAATTCTGGAGACCTGCTATCTTTGCTTGACCTGATTTGTTCTTAACTCACATTGGTTAATTGGATTTCACCCTGTTTGAATCTCATGGCTGGATTTGGATACCGAAATAATTTAATGAATAAAGTTGTTTTAAAAAGGTTTTCTGAATGTTCCAGCAAGTGGAAAAATATTCACCGGGTATTAACACAGGATCCTCTGGAGTGTTGCTTTCGGATGTGGATGGTGGTGGATTTTACTTTTTGCTTATTATCGCTTCTGCACATACTATTTAACAGAGTGACAGATACTCAGGAGGTGAATTTCCAGTGGATCCCTGGAGGCCATAGGCTAACCAAAGACATTAATTTGCCATTTCTCCATGTGCTAAAAGCCTTATCACAGGTGTCGGTAGAGACAGACAGATGGACAGTCAGACAGACACATGGTTCCAATTTGACGTCTCCTAATTCCAGGGAATCAATCCTAAATGACACCTATGGGATACACAGAGTAGATTTCCCTCTGATGCAGATTGGTCGTGGTTTGCAGATGAAAGACAGTAAAATAAATAAAGCTGTGGCGAGGAGGCAGAACCCTTCTGTCCGCGCAGTACAACCATAATGGGATACATGCTGAATGAGGGAAGAAGTGGAGGCCTGCTCCTGTGTTCACCACTGTTACCATGAAAACATCGATGAACTCCTACTGCTTGTGCTTAATTTTTATGTTGAAGTTAGTTTTGAAAAAAAAAAAAAATCACATTGTAATTTCAATCAGGAAAAAAATTATTGCACCCACCATTAGAACAATAGTGATTAGTTGGTTATTGATAGTGATTAGTGATTGTTGCTCCCCTGCTGTTGATGCTTTTTTAATCCTAATACACATTCTTTCATCAGACTCACAGGTATCAAATGGCCTTTTTAGCCACTCCAATCAATCTTTTCATCAGCTGCTGTGTGTGCGGTCAACTCAGTAAGAATAGTAATGGTAAGACAATACTGGCTTGTCGTATCCTGGCTGGGCTCAGACACGATATTCCAACAACGTACACTCACCTCCAACTCCCCACTGTCCCGCTGCAAATCTGATTTATGCAACAAGTTTGCTGTGAAGCTTTTCTTATTGTCTTTGTATTTCCCTGTTCAGGAGACTGGCTTTAGGTCCCACTTCATGCAAAAACATAGTGATTTCCTTATGGTTGTGCCACTTGGACCTTCATTTTGCAGAGTGATGCAAGTCTGACAACAAGAGGAAGTTTTGAAATGAATCAAATGAAGACGCAAGAAGTGTTTCTGTCCTCCCTTTAAATTATGTGCATAAGTGTCAGTGTGTTTGGAACCCATACTTAATCCAGCATGTAACTCTAACAACCGCATTGTGAAATCTGGGCACATAGTGAAACCTTTCAGTTGCGTGGGAGATTCAGAGTCATACGTCCAGCACTGAAACAGAAAGAGGGAATAGATGTAACTGTAGGGACATATTGATCTGTTTTAATAATTAAGAAAACACTAATTGAAAAGTGTGTCCTCTGCCCTTAAGAGGTAAACAGTCTTCATCAACTTATTGACTCATGTTCATCAGTGCCTATTTAGAAGCAAACAAATGCACTGAACAAGGGCATTACCAAGATTTTGTCACTGGTGCCACTAAGGTGATTTATTCAAGTTCTGGTCAACTCCCGTCTGATGCACTTCAACAAATCACAGCCTGAGGTCTGGCTATCTCCACACCACACTCATCTCTGTCTCCCCCTCTGACCCCCTACACAACTCACCCTGACTAGGTACAGCCCCCAATGGAGATATCACCCATGGGCGTATTTATAAAGCTCCACTGACCACACCGTCCCCACTCCCTGCAGTGAGGCTCCGTAATATTTGACATGATACCTCCAAGAAACGATGTGAATAATTAAAATAAAATGTACCACATGATGTAAAGAGTATGTTCATTCACTACTCTTCTGAAGGAGTCAGACTTGTCTGTTTATGTACGACTAATACCTGTTTGCTGAGCAGTGCTGTGAGTTTTCATAATGATTAAGGGGCCCGTGACCACCAGCAGTGCCATGTGACCTGGGGGCTTAGGGTGATAAGACCGACTTTATCCCCGTGCTCATTATCAACCTCGATCCCAGATCTTTTCTGAGCCCTCGGGCTGCAGCGCGACAGGATGCTTTCCACCTTCTGCAGCCCTTTGTGGCCTGAAGATTACTGGGGAGACGCACAGACTTGGTTTTACTAACCCCAAAACACTCGACAGCCTCTTTTTGTGGAAGGGAGACAGCGTTAAACATTTTGCAGTACTCAACCACAGAAGAAGAGTTATTTTGGTGCGGACATATAATTGGCAGAGTTTATTAAGATACTTACGAGTGAGACATTTAGAAAATGTTCTGACTAGTGTTTTATTGTAATGTTGGAATTAAACTTTATATTCCCATCCACGTCTGAGCATGAGAATTTTCTTTTTTGCCAAAGATTTTTTTTCTTCTATTTTCCCCATGATGCTAAACACAAACATTTCCATCATATCAAAGATACAGACAAGGACACTTAGTCAAATCACGTCTGTCAACATGCGTTTCTTTTGTGACAGGGTGAGTAATTTTCAGAGCCTCAGGCCTGACAGAGACTCTCAGGATGACAGCTGGACTCTTGTTCTCTGTAAATTTAGCCTTTTTGAGGGAAACTTACAGCAGCCAGTAGCTGAGGGTTCTGTGTTTATGCATGGGTATGAGGGTTTTTTTTTGTTATTCCTGGCCTCCAATATCAGCTGCGGAGTCATTTACTTTTCATTACATTATTTGAGCAGCAAAACATGGGACTATTTTCACTTGTTTAACTTTCCTGTTGCTGTAAGAGGGCATTTATGAAGAGAATTATCAGAGACACATGACTGATGCTTTCAGCATTAACCAAAGAATCATTAAGTAATCCTTCAATAAATTGTCTTTTTCTTGATGTCTTTGTGTTTCTTTTTCAAGTAACTAGCGTTTTGAGCTCTCATTTCAGTCAAAGTAATTGGTCGTATAACTTTTTTGTTCCAAGTTTTGTTTTTTTGTTATTGTTTCAGTTTCTATCTGCTTGTTTATTCTTTAGTGAAGGACTGTCAGCTTGTGTTTGCTTGCATGTCTGTGTTTTGTGGGTGTTTTGAGGGGGTTTGATGATGGATACAGTGCAAACCAATGGAGACTTCAGGAGGACTATAACATTTAATAATCGAATAACAAATCTGATAATAAATTCATATTCTGGCTAAAAATGAAGATCTTCCAGTTTTGTTTGGAGGTTTAAAATGATCTGACATTTATTTCTCAATGTGCTACATCCTGTCACTTTGAAAGTCAAAGTGAAATTGGTCATTCTGTCTGTTGTAACGGATGTGAAAAATATTTAGAGGAAAACATTGTTGGAATGTCAGATTCATGCCAGATCCCATCTTTTTGGAACCATCCTTCAGGGGTTATTAGAAGGAGTTTGGCATGTTGTGCAGAGAAAAGCAAAATTCCTGGACAATATTCCTGATTCATGTCTGAATCAATGACTCAGACCTGATGGTAAACATGAGATAGAACCCACACACTCATGATCTTATACCCACACTCTCCTCCCCTCTCACAACCCTTCCTCCACAAATAACCCCAAACTCAAGATTATCCGTATTGATGAAAAAATGTTTGCATTTTTAATCCTTCTCTCCACATTTACTGTTTCCTTCAGCGAGCTGGGGTTGCAGCACACACTGACGAATACAACGTGATTTATTTGGATGACCTTTACCGCATGAATGCATTTTTGTGCCTGTGAGTGTTTTTGTGAGTGTTGGGAGAGAAGAGCGGGAAGTGAGGCTGTTTTTTTTTTTTTTTTGTGTGTGTGTGTTAATTCCTTGTTTTAATTTCTCAATTGGCTTTCAAGCAGGGGTCAAAGGTTAGCTTAGCACAACAGTTTTGACAAGATAAGCACCTGCTTCTCTGCCTTTGGAGGCCAGAGTTATCCTATTTCCCTCAATATGTAAACTTTTCAAAGGACCTGTACACACACGCGTAAATACTGACATAAATATGAGAAAACGCCCCGCCTGAAGTTCTTGGAGACAACACGAACACTTTCAACACCTTCCACCCCCGCTGCTTCGAAGGAATACGTTATTAGCTGACTCCAAACTCCTCATCAGGAGCTTTGTTTTGAGCTGCGTTTGAATCTTTGTTTACCTCGTCAGCAGGAAATCTGTAATTACACTTCACAAGTTAAGAAAAGATGTGTCATATAAGATGCACTGGCATGGACACATGCATCCTTTTAGGTTGCCATTCCTGTATTGTCAGACAAAGCTTTCTGCCACATTTTTAGCACTCATAATTTACCCTTTGTTTACAGTCCCTGAGGCCTGTCTGTAGAGAGAGTCACTCATACCAGGTCATACCCAAAACACTTAAAAACACCAGGACAATATATTTTTTTTCTGTTTCCTGATGGAGCTACTCATATAGCACCAGTCATGCTCATATACATTTCAGCTTTTTTATTGTTTCTTCCAGTCCAGTGAAGTTGAAGTCACTCTGGAGTATCCGACTATCCCATCCTTCCATTTTCTAGGATGGTTGAAATTCTCACCAGTTGCTGGCTGGTACTGTGTCAACATGTTCTCACTTTTTTCAATTTTCACTTGAGTGAGGTGAGGTTGGCCAAAAACACCGAAGCCGCAAGCCCAGAGAAGGAACGAGGATCAGCCGCTGAAGTGAAACTTGTCAACATGCAGGAGTGGAGACGGTCATTACAGCATCAGAAAGATGTCAGACGCCCCCCTCCCCCTCGGTCTCTCTTTCTCACCTCATTTTATTTTCCTCTTCCTCCAGTAAGATTGCCCTTTTGATAGAAACCAATCGTTTCGGAGCAACATATTTCTTGGAATGAAAGAGTTTGGCATAAGATATGCTCAAACATCTTCCTCCACTTAGAAGTCCCATGTGGGGAAATGAAGGAGGTTCAACATGTGGTGCGTTTGATTTCCTTTTCATTCTAATTTTAACCCATTTTCCTCTAATAATTCTAACTATGCTGTACTTTGTGAGTGCATGTAAGACGCTATTGAATCAGTGCACGCTGTGTGTGGTACAAAACCTAAAGTGTGAGTCTGTGTGTTTGACAGGCAGCACTGTTAATCCATACATGAGTAATGGGTCATATTGCTCAGGAGAATGTGTGCGTTTTTGTGCCAGGGGAATACACTATGTACTGTGCTTGCAATTGTGTGTTTGTGCGAGTGTGTTTCTCCTCTCACCATTTGTTGTTAATTAGGTATGGTGAGGTGTGTTGCACACTTGTGCATGATCAAACGCAATGAGCTGAATATGAAACCTTGCAGGATGCAGGAGAAGCAGTCATGAAAGCCATCTTGGTACAAAAGTTTGTTTGTGTGTGTGTATGCGTGTGTGTGTGTGTGTGTGTGTGTGTGTGTTTGATGTGACCACCGCTGCTGTGTGTTTGGCTGATATCTCTCTGAATGCCGTGGCATTTCTTCCTGCCGTAGGAATCCACAGGCTCTGATTTCTTGGCCCGACAGGCTGAGTCTTCGGCCTTGACACTTGACACTGCTTTTTGTGCTGTCCGTGAATATCGAGTCAGCACATCTTCCCACAGCGTGCAGTTTCAGATGCGTGTGAGCACATGAGAAGAAAGCTAGGGAGATTTGACACGGGTAGGGACGGGGAAAAGTCGAGTTGGAGGACGGTGGGAGGACGGGGCATACGGGCGCTGGTTACACACATCTGTACGCAACAGCTAAAACTGGCAGACCTGATAACAGGGGTCGGTTCAGATGAATGGGGGTCAACGCTGGAGTGGTGTAGTTGGGATCCAGTGTGAGTAGGAGAGGCAGTCAGGGGGACGGGGGGTCACAGGGGTCACAGAGTCACACAGACAGGGTGTGTAGTCTTACATTGTTCTAACGCAGCCTGACCAAATGAATAACGGTGTGTCACCATAAAAAACACTTTCTCACAATTGTCTCTAAGAATGTGTGTGCTCATGAATTTTATGTTCATGTATGCTGTAGTGCTACCCCTCCGACAGAAGACGCAGCCTCGGCTAAATCAAATGAGAACCTTTCTGTTTTTACCTGGCATTGTGTTTTACCTCTTAAAGTTTGACAGACTACACAGCTTCAGATTCTGCACAACCTCAAGAAACTGTTTATACACCACTCACTTAAACACTTATATGTACTATTATAGAGGACATTAGACTAAATTTTTTTAAAAAATGCATCTTGATATATTTCTTATTTTATTAATAAAATCATGGTTTTAACAAAAAATAATGAAAAAAATGTCAGTGCAGAAAGTTTCACGTATTTGTTTGAGACGTTGTTTTCCCAGGGACTGCTATTCCCTCCCCCTTACAAATGTAAATCTGTATACTTTAAAATGTCTGTGAAAGGTTCTCAGTCATCCAGGTCATGGTTATCCAAAAGCTGTTGAGTCGATCCACTGGACGTGAAGAAAGTTCTGTGAAGACATTTCGTCTCTCATCCAGTGACTTCTTCAGTTCAGCTCAGTTCAGTTCGATGAGAGACGAAACGTCTTCATGTATACTTTAAATGAATTTCTCATTCATCTTTTTCCCTTGGCCTTGTTAATCTCTCACCTTCCTCTGTGCTGCTCAGCCAATCATCCGTCAGCATTCACACCAACCCAGCTCAGAAGGTCTTTCTCTTTACAGCGAGCGTTGCAGCGTTGTTTACCCGATGACTAAACCTCTTCATCTCTGCCTGGTTGCCAGGATTCCTGACCTTCTTCGTTATCAAGATCAGCATCCAGCACCTCTGTCCACATCCTGACCTTCCGCAGCTCTTCCTACTTTCACCTCCTCATCTTCACCTCCTTCTGTTGATAGACCCTCAGCATGCTGCTTCTCAAATCCCATATTTTATGGCATGATCTTCCTCTTTAATGGACAGTATCTAAATTATGGCAGTGTTTGACGTAGATCACGCACTTGGCTCCTATTGAACGACGACGTTTCAACGATATAATAAGGAGCAGCAGCTGCACACGAGATCAAATGATTTGTGATCCGTGACAGTGTTACTTTGATTTCTTCCATCTTCCTGCTGAGTCGAGGACTTTTAGATCTATGACACATTAAAAATAATGAACATTTATCTGTTTGGTTGGCCGGTTGCATTTTAAGCAGTTGCAAATGTTTGGGATTCATTTTATTTTCTGTGCACAGGCCAGTGTGGAAGTACTGTTGAGCCAGATGTAATCCTGTAGCTCTCCAGCTTTTCTAGAACCCCCCCCCCCCACACTTCTCTGTGCATGATGTTAGCTTTGGGTTGGCAGTGCCACTTAAATGACCTACAGCTCCCAACCCTTAAGCCCGGACAATTTTTTCATTAAATCCCCTGGTCTCTCATACAAGGCATTTACTTCAGTGCTCTTGTTACTGGGTGGAATCTGTCAGTGTGACGCAGCGCTGGTTTGTCTTGGCGTCCACTCCGCCGCTATGGGACGCAGATGTTAACAGTCTCTGTGTGTTTCCCAATTAGAGCATTAATCCAAATCAACTCAAATGATCGCACAGGGCGTAACAACATCCAGGGAGGCCCCGCTTACTTTCTGTTTCTCTTTCCTCTCCCTCTCTATCTTACCTTTCTTTTTAAATGTCTATCTTTTCTCACCCTGTGGCCTCTTTAATTGTCTCCATCACCTCTTCAGTTCATCAGTGTAATCCACTGCTCTTAAATTTTCCTCCCTCCTTCTCCCTCTATGATTACTCACCCTGCATTCCTTCAGCATGTATCAAAGCAGCCAATGCTAAATGTGGAAAAAGTGAACGTGGAGAAGAGGAAGACAATAGCGCAATGAGGCTCTGCCGTGTCGACCCTTTCATTTTTCCACTATTTCCTAAGACTCAGATGTTTGGGTTGGTTTTTGCTGCATTTTCCTATAACTGCAGCTCATCGTATACTCTATATCATTCCATTATAGGAGGCATATAATTTAACACAATGACAGATTTCAGGTTTTCAATGAAAGTCTTTAATCCAGAGGGACAGCGGGACTTTTAAGGGAATCACAATGCAATCATGATTACGTCTGGGTGCAAATGCATACGCACAGCGACTATCAACCCACCCACCCACACACACACACACACACACACACACACACACACACACACACACACACACACACTGAAGAGCACTCTCACACATGTTCGGGTCCTAAACATCCTGCTGCAGCTTACACTAACTCATCATGTGTACAAACAAACGTCTCGAGGAGGCAAGATGCATTTCTGAGAATAGCACCCACCTGCACAGGTCATGCAGTTCACAAATTAGTGGCTTTTCGGACATGTTTCGTGCACTCCTGCACATATTTGAACACTCATGATCCATTGGTTATTGGAAAACCCTTCTCTACCACCCAAAGTACGCGTGCGCACATACACACACACACACACACACACACACACACACACACACACACACACACACACACACACACACACACACACACACACACACACACAGTAATGCTTCACCACTGGCACAAGCGGCACATACTATACTCCCACTTCAAACATGTATCTGACTGTATTCACACAGCCAAGCAGGCTTCACAATGGCCAGATATAGAGAAAATCAGAGTAAACAGTGAAAATATGGCTGCAGGCTGGGAGGGGATGAACTCCATCTGGACAGCCTGATGCCAGATATACATGAGGGTGTGTGTGCATGCTTGCATGCTCCTGCACAATGGCAGGCCTGGAGTTGGATATGCCAAATTTCTTGATTTTTATGTGAATTTTATCTATTTATGTGTATTCCCCTGTCCTTGCAAACCAAACACAGTTAACAGTAGCCTGTTGTCTTAACTCTGCCATTTTATGATGGAGGCTGCTGTGAAAACAGGCATAGAAGGTTACTACCCTAGTGACCAGGAAAAGGTGAAGGTATAGCAGGAATGAGTTACTTACAGATGATTATTCTGTCTTGATCAATGAGATCATCCATCATCTGTGCATCTGGAAGCATGTGTGTTCATAGTTGTGTTTTCTTCCATGCAATCGTCTTCACATCCATATCTCTGTGTGTAGGTATGTGTGCACCCGGCGCTTCATGAGGTGATCATCAACGCGCTGATTACTGTTCCCAGAAAAACATCTAAAATATTCACAGATGAATTTTGAATTAAATTGTGAAAATGCATGAATGCACAACATTTTGAAGTGCTTTAGCTGCATTAACTGTATAACTGACTAAATCCATGTACATAAAATTCTTATATAATCTTAATGCAAAAATGTTTCTTTGAATTTGCGTGTGAACGCAGGACAAGAAGAAAGACTCAGCAGCGGATAAAGTCTAAATTGGTCTTGCATGGTGGTGAATTTCAAAATTTCCTTGGAAGCTGACTCACAATAACGCAGCCTAAACAGTGAAAATGGAGGAACACACAAACTTGCACACACAGACCCACAGTTGGGGGGTACAGTGTAAACAACAATGACATGATTTTATTTTCCTCTTTTCCAGAGCTTTGTAAAACAACTTTCACGCTTGCACTTTCCTTCCTTTCTTCTGTTTTTCAACAAGCGAGAGGAGAAAGATGTAAAAAAGCTGGTTGTTTGCATCTCGCTCTGAAACTACTTTCTGTAAAATTGCTGCTCTCACTATAATAATCATGTCCTAAATGTAAATCAATTACTTGACGAAAGCACATACAGCTTTTCTTTTATGTATTATCATTATTTAATTTCAATTTTTTTCAAAAATGTACATTGGTCTGTGCAGCTGAAGAAGAAAACTCAAAAATAAAAATTTCCTATGAGCCCTGTCGGAATAAAAAAAGAGATTTTTTTGTCATTTTCAACGTTTTTATACACGTTGATATGGACATAGCTTTGGCCACCAAACCAATAAGGAATAACGACTTCAAAATTCCAAATGAATTAAATTTTTAAATTGGATTCACTTTTTTCAGTTTCTGAACCACTGTGTTTAGTGATTCAAGATTAGAGAAGAAACCTTTTGCCCAACATGACCACTTCAAATCTGTCTACCTGCAAAGCCTTTAATTGTCTGCATGCCTGTAAACGTAAGAATAAATATCCTGAAATTACAGAACGCTGTTAAAAAGAGAGGAATTTTTTTAAATTGCTATACCAGTTAAATCCGCCATAATTGTAGCACAATTGTGGAAAATGTATTTTCATTCATTATTAACGTAATCATTTTTTATATGTCTGATAAATTCAGAAGAATTTAATTTCTGTAAATTTGATCAATATAAAAATGTCTCTCATTCAAAACTTTTATCTTTTATCGTTCGTCCTTTCTGCCCCATCACTGTGCTGCTCTGCTGAATTACAGGGTGCCATCTAATAACAGGGTGCACCATGAACTGTACTCCAGGTCCATTTAGCGGACCGATACCTGATACCTTAACTCATTCCATCATTATATTCTAAGATGCATGGCTCTAATTAAAAGTAAATATAGGTGATTTTTTTTTTCTCCTCCAAATTACGTCCTTGGCGCTTTCTCATTAGAGTTAGAAAATCGAAACACTTTTTGAAAGGTACACAAATATGAAGGGACATCGACTCAAATTATTGTGTTTTATTGATTTTAGAGCAACCTGCTCAGTAAACAGAATTATGGATCCCAGAAGTGGATTTTCTTTCTCCTTCTCTGGTCAGGCTGAACTTGGCAGCCGTATCGGTGGACATTTTTCTCTGTCAGGCCGCAGGAGTCAGTACAGCAGAGCCAGCTGCCGAGGCTCACAGCCTGGCCTCTAATTAAAACAGTGGAAAATAAGATAACTCCAGAGATCCATCATGGCCGCCGTTGGCTGTCAGAACACTCGGGGGCTGCCACCCACCGTATGTTTACACCAGGGCCACTCGGCCTCTCTGCTCTCAGGGTGTTTTTAGAGTCCCGGCCTGATTTCTCTAATGGGCCGGGAGGTTTTTTTAGCCTCCTTCCACCCTTGCCTTACTGCGAACCTCGCTCCACTCCCACCCCTCCTTCAAGTGTTCCTGATGGAGTTGACAGAGGCTTGGAGTGGCAGGGTACCCCCCCCCCGCCTCTCTCCATCCCCTCCTCCCATATTTCCCACCCACCCAGCCTTGTTAGCCCTTCATTTATTAGGCCTTAATGGAAGCTGGGAGTGCTGTGATGTCATGCACTTTTGCACAAAAACGACAGCTTTCCTGTTTTTTTTCTCTGCCCTTGTCCTTTCGCAGCCCTTGGATTCTTCATTTATTGCCAACAATTTTCCATTTCACCTGTGTCAGCGTACAGCACCCTTCTGTTTGCTACATGTGTGAAGGGGAATCAGGCCAAGCTATTGTCTGGAATTCTTATGAGAAAATGACTGATGTCAAGCTGTAACTGAGGACTTTTGCACAGAACAGAGCAAGGTCAGTCTGACAGATCTGTTGCAAAGTTGTGTAAAGGATATAAGGGAGAGTAAAGAGGTGTGTAGCACGCCATGGCCTGCAATTTATATGTTGGCATGAACTTGGAATGCACCTACATTGCTCGGCTATTTTGTCTTATTTTGACAGCTGCCATTTAAAAGAGAATAAAACTACCGCTGTGATTAGTCAGGCAAAAGCTGTCTTCATTCTTGATGAATAATGGCAGTGTGTTGGCAGATCTCTTTCAACCTCTCATGCCAGCCTCACTAATGATCCTAAGGCCTCTTCCACAGCTTTTGCCAAAATGCAGCAGAGGAATCCGGCTACCAGCTCTGTTTCCCTTCCACAGACAGAAAACAGCAGCCTTTACACTGATAGGAATGTGGAGGTAGGGTTGAAGGACTTCTCACAGCTGGAGACATGTTAGCACCCTGTTAGCAGCTTTAAGATGTCAGTAGAAAATAATCCACAAATTAACATGTCTCATGTCGGCCTGACAGCAGAATTGTTTTCTTTTTTGCTAATATTCTAATGACTTTAAATATAGGTTGAGTACGATGCCCAACATATCTGATGACAAGTATCATCAAAATACATGCATCACATGACAAATGTGTTGCTCTTTTATGGCACGCAGCTGTTGATTGTCAAAAAATAAATAAAAAAAAACCACAACTGGCCCAAAAGAAGGGATTTTTGTCCATAGATGAGGTTTAAATGGTTGAAAGCTAGCATTGCTTAACAAGTTGACTTTATTGATCATGACAGAGATAATATAAATGAATGCTTGGAAGATAAGCATGATGTAGATAAGTATCTGTGTGTGTGGGTGTGTGTGTGTGTGTGTGTCATATCCAATAGGCCACCCAGTGAAAAAGATCATTTGTTTCACAGAAGATAACACCGTGCGTGTGTGTGTGTGTGCGTGTGTGTGTGTGCGTGTGTGTGTGCGTGTGTGTGTGTGTGTGACCCCCCCCCCCACTTATTAAGCTGCTGTGAACACAGCTAAAAGGATGATTGTCCTCATTTCCGAGGTGTGTGCCCCAGCTCAGTCATGTGCCTTATTTGGAAAGCTAGCAGGGATCATTACAACACCACCATGTCTCTCTTCCCTCAGCCGACGCTAGCACGTTCTCAGATGTCAACAGATGTCAAATTACTCCACAATTAACCCAATGGGCCTCCTTACATGACTGCGTTGTGTGTTTTCTCTGAATGTCTGGATTGGCAGATTAGGCTTTTGATACCTAAAAGATGACAAGTCATCCATCACGCTGAAAACTCACTCCTCGCTCCTCTGCTTGCTAAACTCTCGCTCTCCATCGTAGTTTTTCTTTCAACTCCCCTTCTCTCTTTTCTCCCAACATCCTGACTCTCACTCGGTCTATTTCTCGACACCCCCCAAACCCCCTTCTTCTTGACTTCTCGTCCCCTCCCTCCTGTCACTCTCCGTCAGGATGAAAAAAGGTCAGTGTGAGAGTCTGCTGGGAGAATGAACAGGAGAGTAAACAGGGGAGGGAGATCAAGAGTGTTTTACACCCGGTATAAATATTTGCAGAAATGTGGCTGAAATACGTGGAACACACATGAAGAAAAAGAAAGGGGACGGAGCGTTTTCTGCAGTTGCTTTCTGCACCCAAGCATATGAGATTCCAATGCACGTATACACACAACGACAACAAAGTGTTCCACAAATCTATTTCTATTGATGGCATTCGGTCAGTGCAGTAAGGAGAGACCACCCTTCAATCAAAGGGCTTCTAGTGCAAACCCTTGTAATAATCTGCTCTACTGTAGAGTCACAGTATCAAATCCCCCCTCCCCAGATGACCATATGCTTCAAATCAAAAACATCCCACGTACATATCGCCTCCGCTCCAGCCATTGATCCTTCAAGGGGCTGAATATGATCATAAAGTGCTAATGTGACATAACGCCGTGACCCGCGGACATGCTGAAGAGGTTTAGCTCTTT